>NC_079392.1:4229846-4322346 GCF_029220125.1 Pseudoliparis swirei | reverse complement strand
TCCTCCCACCTCGCTCCTCCCGGCTTCTTCCTCTCTCCTCACTCCTCTCTCCTCACTCCTCCCTCCTCGCTCCTCCATCCTCGCTCCTCCCTCCTCCCTCCTCGCTCCTCCATCCTTGCTCCTCCCTCCTCGCTCCTTGCTCCTCGTCCCTCCCTCCTCCCTCCTCCCTTCTCCTTCCTCCTCCCTCCTCTCTCCTCCCTCCTCCCTCCTCTCTCTCCTCTCTCCTCACTCCTCTCTTCTCGCTCCTCCCTCCTCCCTGCTCCTTCCTCTCTCCTCCTCTCTCCTCCCTCCTCCTCTCTCCTCCTCTCCTCCCTCCTCCCTCCTCCTCCTCTCCCTCCTCCTCCTCCTCTCTTTCCTCCTCCTCTCTCCTCTCTCCTCCTCCTCCTCCCTCCTCCTCCTCCCTCCCTCCTCCTCCTCCTTCTCTCCTCTCCTCCTCTCTCCTCCCTCCTCCCTTCTCTCTCCTCCCTCTTCTCTCCTTCCTCCTCTCTCCTTCCTCCTCTCTCCTCTCTCCTCCCTCCTCTCTTTTCCCTCCACGCTCCTCCCTCCTCGCTCCTCCTCCTCTCCTCCTCCTCCTCCTCCTCCTCCTCCCTCCTCCCTCCTCCTCTCCTCCATCCTCCTCCCTCCTCCTCTGCTCTCCTCTTTCCTCTCCTCCTCCCTCCTCTCTCCTCCCTCCTCCTCCCTCTCTCCTCCCTCCTCCTCTCTCCTCCCTCCTCCTCCTCCCTCCTCCTCCTCTCCTCTCTCCTCCTCCCCATCTCCTCCTCTCCTGCTCCTCCTCATCCTCCCCCTCCTCTCCTCTCTCCTCCTCCTCTCTTCTCGCTCCTCCCTCCTCCCTGCTCGCTCCTCTCTCCTCCCTCCTCTCTCTTCGCCACTCCTCTCTCCTCTCTTCTCGCTCCTCCCTCCTCCCTCCTCCCTCCTCTCTTCTCGCTCCTCTCTCCTCCCTCCTCCCTCATCTCTCCTCCCTCCTCCCTCCTCTCTTCTCGCTCCTCCCTCATCTCTCCTCCCTCCTCTCTCCTCCCTCCTCCCTCCTCCCTCCCTGCTTGCCGCTCTCGTCCTGCATGTTGAGTAGCAGTGTGTGTTCCTGTTGTTCTGGCTGCGTGTGAATCGGCTTCTCTGAGAGTTTTTATTCTCTTATGATTCAAACTATTATATTTCCGATGTAACGGCAACACGGAGTGAAACCCGTGAGTCAAGTGTCTCAAACGAGAAACATCTAGAGATCTGTATAATCTATCCAACAATATCCTCTTCTCAAACATCCATCAGGGCCAGTGAGCTTGTCCAGTGTGCACAAAATATGATTATTAATGAGATCCGAGCCAACGGGACATTCAGTGGATGTGTTGTCATCACATGTGACCAGCTGTTATAACAATAACAACATATTATCGGATCATAGTGTGCAACCCATCCCCCCCTCTGACCCCCCAGTGGACGAACAGCGGATTGCACGGTGGCTGGAATCAGATTTTTCAAAGATAATGCAATTTAAAAAATGTTGTCTTGGTAGCAGCGGAAATCTTGTAGAAGAAACCCGACGAGGCCGCCATCCCATAATACCACGAATATGAGGAATCGCAAGTTCCTACAATCAGACCGGCTTAGCAAAGCTAATCTCCTCTATTAGCTTTAATTTAAATGCTAATCAAATTTTATTGAAATATGTAATACTTTCGTGCATAACGACCGAGAAAAATCTGCCGAATGTGCAAATGACCTCATCGCCGCGGCGATGTGTCGCTAATTGAGATCTTCTTTCATCCCTAATATCGAATACTTTGATACATTTATGGGAGCGGCGAAACATTCGCAGAGCAGTTTTTTTCTTTTTTCTCTTCTTTTCTTTCGAGATAGTTATTATTCTTAAAACGACCGGCGGAGCCCGTTAACCCTTTCCCGCCTCATGTCTGCGTTCTGTCCTCGTGCCGTAAACCCTCTCGTTACCTTCGCATTGAAAATGCGGAAGGTTATGTTTTGATCGCCGTGTATTTATTTATTTATTTATTTATTAGTATGCGTGTTACTCGCATAACACAAAAAGTATTAAACCGAATCGCATGAAATTTGGTGGGATGATTGGTTATTATCCGGGGACCATTTGATTAGATTTTGGGATCAATCGGGTCAAAGGTCAAGGTCATGAAAAGATCAAAATCTTCTTTTTCCAATTAGCATGCAACTAATGCCAAAATGTTCATAATTCAATGCCCAATCGTGTGATATGCGAAGGTATGCGCTCTACCGAGTGCCCATTCTAGTTCTGCTTTCTTTTTGTATTTATGGCGAGCTTTGAAACGTTAATTATTGGTCGGAGGTCCGCGAGGGGGACGGATTTCCGGATTTCCGCCCACAGCTCCACGAGGGGGAAGCAGTCCAACAATAATTCTCAATATTAAGCCGAAGTCGGGCTGTTATGTTTCTCGCTAATTGGAGTAAAACATGTTTCTAAATGAGAGAAAAGCTGGTGTTCATTATTTTTTTTTTTCAACCAGTGTTCATTTAGAAAAGAACAAAGGATGATCTGGGGTTTCCAGCCCAGTCACACAGGGGTCTCAAGCGCCTATCCAACAACAGAACAATTAGATGGGGCTGCTACAAGGGATGCAGACGCACACACACACACACACTCACACATGCACACACGCACACAGACTCACACACACTTGTTTTATCTCTAACCGTTGACAAACCTCTGGCTTAGCTGTTGGTCTCTACACACACACACACACACAGAGACACACAGACTCACACACACACAGACACACAGACTCACACACACACACACACAGACTCACACACACACACAGACTCACACAGACTCTCACACACACTTGTTTTATCTCTAATCGTTGACAAACCTCTGGCTTGGCTGTTGGTCTCTACACACACACACACACAGACTCACACACACACACACACAGACTCACACAGACTCACACACACACACACACAGACTTACACAGACTCACACACACAGACTCACACAGACTCTCACACACACACACACTTGTTTTATCTCTAATCTTTGACAAACCTCTGGCTTAGCTGTTGGTCTCTACACACAGACAGACTCATTCTCACACACACACTCACACAAGTCCTGAAGGGCAGCTAGGCTGTCGTACTTATATGGTAATGAAAGGAGAGAGAGAGAGAGAGTGACATAGCATACATTTAAATATCCTCCTTCACCTCTCGTCCTCTTCCTCTTCCCATTCTTCTTGTGTTACCCCCCCCCCCCCCAAAATAGATTGTGTATAATTTTAAATAATAAATCATAGCCCATAACTGTAGCCCAAGATGACAGTAACCTTGCAAGGCATTGATTTAGAAAGAGAAAATTAACTTGCTTCAGGACCTAAATATACTACAAGATTAATGCGTGCTTCAGTCCTTGTGTTTGTGTGTGTGTGTTTGTGTGTGCATGTGCATTCATGTTTATGCATTTTGATTCTATGATTGAGACTTAAGGGAATGTGATAGGATGTGTAAAAAAAAAAAAGAAGGCTCATTGTTTTCCGTTTTTATCAGTTTCCATGAAAATGATCATTGATTGATTTGATTTATTTGTCGTTTGCCAGAGTACAGGTACAAAAGCATCGAAATTGCAAGAAAGGGTGGATGAAAGATTACAGCATAACATGAGGGAAGAAGGCGAGAAAAAAACACCAACCCCCCGACTATGCCCCTAGAGGGGTACAGTGTGGGAGCAGGAAAAAAACACCTTAGCACATAAGCACATACATTTTAGACATGACTTGCAACGAGTAGGAAGGGGGGAGGGGAGGTAATCCAACAACTGGGTGATCTAAACCCATCCATCATGGATTATTTTTGTATTTAAATGTGATGCACGATGAGGTCATCCTAAACCGATGGTCACACATTTTAATGTCCTCTGCAAGACACTGATCACTGCAGTTTAGCAACATAAATGTCAGTCTTTGTTATTTAATATGTCTTAGAGCGCACTTCAAAGTTGAGCAAAGTAGAGAGTAAAGTGTCTTTTAATGTACGTTTAGGGTGTAGAATTAATTGCAAAACCCCCCAAAAAAGTATGTAAAACAAATCAAGTAAAGTATATATGTTGTATTTACAGTCCTGTTTTTAATTACATGTTCAAATGTTTTAAAATGACAATATTAACACAAATTAATTCCTATCTAACAGTGAGTATGTCTTCCTGAAGTGATTCGCCTACACATCTGTCTGACAGGTGTGGATTAGATTATATACAATTAAACAAAAAAAGTCAAATAAAGTATATATGTTGTATCTCTAGTCCTGTTTTTAATGTTTTAAACAAAAAATTAACTAAAATTAATTCTGAGCTAACGGTGTCCCCTAAAAACCTGTTTTACAGGTGTGCATTAGATTATATACAATTTTTAAAAAATCAAATAGAGTATATATGTTGTATTTACAGTATAGTCCTGTTTTTAATTACATGTTCAAATGTCTTATAACGACAAAATTAACTCAAATTAATTCCTATCTAACAGTGTGTGTCTTCCTGATTTTATTCCCCAAAAAACCTGTTTTACAGGTGTGCATTAGATTATATACAATTTAAAAATATATATATATGTTTTATTTATAATCCTGTTTTTAATTACATGTTCAAATGTTTTAAATGACGAAATCAACTCAATTCCTAGCTAATGGTGTCCCCTAAAACCTGTTTTACAGGTGTGCATTGATTTGATAAAGACATTTTTTATATCAAATAAAGTATATATGTTGTATTTACAGTCCTGTTTTTAATTACATTTTCTATTATTATTATTATTATTATTATTTTCAAATGTTTTAAAACGACAAAATTAACACAAATTAATTCCGAGCTAACGGTGTGCATTAGATTATATAAAAAAATTTAAAAAATTTAAAATACAAATAAAAGCAGATAATAATGAGCCCTCGTGCATAAAGGAACGTGTGTGTGTGTGTGTGTGTGTGTGGCTTACAGCGCCGCTCTGTGTCCCCCCTGGGCTGTGTTAACGCTCCCGCCGTGTGTTGTTGTTGTTGTTGTGTGTGTGTGTGTGTGTGTGTGTTAAACACATGCAGTCCCTATCCTTGCCACAGTGGTCATCGGCCTGCTCTGCACCGGCGGGTACCTGATGTGGCGCAACTGGCGGCGCAAGAACACCAAGAGCATGAACTTCGACAACCCCGTGTACCGCAAGACCACGGAGGACGACGACGACGAGATCCACATCGGGCGCCACAGCGAGTCGTCGTCCGTCGGCCACGTGTACCCAGCAGTGAGTGGCGGCCGCAGCAGTCAGCCGTTCATAGCGCTACCACTCGGGGGCGGCGGCACGGACAGCAACTCGCACTGGTACTCGGGGGCACCGATGCTCGCCAGCGGCAAATGAGAGGAGGCAGGAAGGAAGCTCGGAGTATTTGGGGTCTGGGAGGATGAGGATTGGAGGAAAGGAAGAAACTTGCACACGCCCACAATCTCACACGCCGTTTTTTGTTGTTGCAGCGTTCAGTGAAAACACACACACACACACACACACACGTAGGCCCTTCACGAGTACGCGATGTTCACATCTATTTCACCTACACACAGAAAAATAATGGTTCTTAAATGGTTCTTTAAAAAGCTTTGTGGTTCTACGAAGAACCATTTTGGAAATGGTGCCTGAAAGAACCATGTTGTGAAGGTTCCTTGAGACACCTTTAAAGGTTCTTTGAAGAACTCTTCAAGGAAATGGTTCTTTAATGAACCCTGGTTTGAAAGGTTCTTTGTGGAACCAGAAATGGTGCCTTAAAGAACCATGTTGTGAAGGTTCCTTGAGACACCTTTAAAGGTTCTTTGAAGAACTCTTTAAGGAAATGTTTCTTTAAAGAACCCTGGTTTGAAAGGTTCTTTGTGGAACCAGAAATGGTGCCTTAAAGAACCATGTTGTGAAGGTTCCTTGAGACACCTTTATAGGTTCTTTGAAGAACTATTCAAGAAAAAGGTTCTTTGTGGAACCAGAAATGGTGCCTTAAAGAACCATGTTGTGAAGGTTCCTTGAGACACCTTCATAGGTTCTTTGAAGAACTATTCAAGGTAAAGAACCCTGGTTTGAAAGGTTCTTTGTGGAACCAGAAATGGTGCCTTAAAGAACCATTTGTAAAGGTTCTTTGAGACACCTTTATAGGTTCTTTGAAGAACTATTCAAGGTATCGGTTCTTTAAAGAACCCTGGTTTGAAAGGTTCTTTGTGGAACCAGAAATGGTTCTTCCATGGCATCACTCTGAAGAACCATTTTGGGTTCCAGGTGGCACCTCCGTTGTTCCGTGTGTACATGTCCATACTCACACGGTCCGTTGTGTTCATCTCCATCACATCGTTGTTGCCAGGCAGCCGTCGTCCCGTTGACTTCACACGTCGTTTGTTTCTCTGCTTATCGAAGTGTTTGTTCGAATCTCTCCGACGCGGTCGCGCAGCATCCGTGTTTACAGAAGCAGCCGGAGCAACAACAAAAAATCTGAATTTCTCAACGCGGTCGCTAGGCAACAGAAACAAAATCAGCATCACTTTGTCGGAGAGGAATGTTGCGGATGTTTTTATTTTTGTTATGTTCGCTGGTAAAGATGACAACAAAGGGTCGTTCAGACATTAAAGGGGCGACTGAGGCGTGTGGTCCTGATGCGGTGTGGCTTTATATGCGAGAGATGCATGATGGGGGAACTCTGCAGTGGAGTTTGGATTATTAGAATACAAATATTGTAGTTTTTGAGAAGGAGGACTAGCTTCACCGTCACCTCCGACTGAAAGCACAGCAGAGAACTGGAAATAAATGTGGTTTGAGGGTAGATGGTGACATCATGACATCGTGACATCATTGATTGAACGACAGTAAACATAAGACAGGGAGCACCAATCAGAACCAAGGACAGTCCAAAATAATCTGTTTCCTGAAACCACGAACCTCTGCACTCGGCACCGTCTCCAGGAAACAAAGCCAGATGTTTATTTGCACTTAAATGTCTCGGCCACTTATGACATGCGTTGGAAATATGTTTTTTTTGTTTTTAGGTATTGGGAAAAGCCAACGGGGAAGGGCAGCCAGAAGGGATTATAAGGGGGGGCTTTGATCGGTTGGCATGGTAACACAGATTGCTTTGTGTGGCTCCAGAGAGAGAGAGAGAGGCAAAGAATTGTGGGTATCATTGGCATGATGTCAGGCTAGACACACACACACACACACACACACTCACTCACAGGTGCACGACTGAGTCATTTTGAGATTCAATGTTGAATTACAACCCCCCCCCCCCCCCTGGGAAGAGGGGGAACCGTACTCTCTTTCTTTTCTGCCCAAATCTATTGTATCGTCTCCAATTGTATCTCTTGTTTTCCATGTCTCCTCCTCTCCTCTCCTCTCCTCTCCTCTCCTCTCGTGGCATTGTGAGACAGCTCAGACAGCCGGAGAGGAATCCGGTTTGGCGTTATGTGGGCCAGACGTTTCAGGCCGGAGGCTAGCGTCCCACATTCCTCCCATGGGAGCAGAGACGAGAGAACCGGGGGAACGAATAAAGTGTGGAATTTTTAAAAAAAAAGAGGAGGAGGAAGGTCAGGGAGAGGAGTATGGAGTGCAGGGAAATGGATTCTATATGAACCTGTCGTTTATTGTCTTTCTTTATTCCCTGTCCATCATGTTTCTCTGTTTTTATTATTTCCTGTCTCTCTCTCTTTCTCTCTCTCTCTCTCTCTCACCTTCACCACCCTTTACCTGTGGTAACGTTCTTTTTGTTTTTGTGTGTATCTTGCGTTTTTGCAGCGCGTGGCACTGAGTCTGGAGGATGATGGCTATCCCTGAGGGGGGGGGGGGGGGGGGGATGCAACCCCACCTCCCCGATCCCGGCCCCTCCTCCTCTCACCACAGCCTCTACGCCACTACTTTAAGAGGCCAGTTGGACGCAGAGAAGAAAGAGAAGGACCTCCCCCTTTTTTTTTTGGAGGAGCAGAGGGATGACATGTACATCTTTGTAAATCCACCCTTCTTCTCCTTAACCCCCCCCCCCCCCCTACTACCACCACTAGCCACTACTCCTTCCCTTAGTGCTAGTTTATCAGTCTCTCCACTCCTCTCTTCTTCTCTCCGCCTCTTCTTTAGCTTTAGTGGTGTGTAAAGATGCTGCTTGTCAAACTAACCTCGTTGTGGTTGCACATTGTAAATAGAAGGCTGGGTTAAAAAAAAAAAATAATCCGGCATGCGTTATTTTTAATTCCTCATATTTTGACATTTTATTATTTATTTGCGTGTGTTTGCTGCTGTAAATATGTGATCGGCGTCTCTCAGTGCTGCGGGGCTACAGGCAGATTGGTTTAACTCTTTACAAGGAGGTACAGTCGTAGGCAAGGAGGGTATTTTGTATTCATAGTTCCCTTTTTTTACGTCTCGAGTTTACACAACGGGGGGGTATGTCATCCTTTTTCTCTAAACCTAAATATAGCCAATGGGAAGGGAGTTACGGGAGGACAGGATGGGGTTGTCTGCATGTTTGCAGGTGATTTTGAGGTGAAAGAGTTGTTTTTTGTTGAGTTGTGCCTTGAGGCAACAACAAAAAAGCACAGCAAAAAGGCCCAAGGGATTCTGGGTAATCCTATCTCAAGGTATCAAGAGGTTTGAGTATACCCGATAAAGAACTTGGGATTGTTTGATCTTGGCGGTGTGAGGATTCACTCGTGTTCCCGACTTGTTGTTTGCAAGAGTGTCAGAAAAACATCTTCCTGTGCCGGTGTTGCAACATGAAAGATGAGTTGACTTACTCGGGATGGACCGACACCGATGGCTCGACCTTGGTCTTTTGGGGTTTTGGTTCCCGGGTGCCGTCGCAATACCGTTATTTGATTACTAAGCTGCACGTCTCACTGTGTGGAAGTGAGTGAGATCATTATGTTATGTGTACGCCAACGTCAGGCTTCAATTAAACATTGCTTTCCCAAATTTGTAGGATAAAATGTAACAAATGGATATAAATTTACTGAATTGCCATTTGATGTAAAAAAGAAATTGTATACCAGCGTCTTTAGAAAAGAAAAAAAACATTAATTAACAGATTATCAACAAATGCAGCAAATCCTAAACAGGCAATTATGATTCATAATTATAATAAATATCTCAGAATTTAATTGATTAGTGCGGTCCCATTGTCACCGACACCAAAATCAAGCTACGAGTCGGTACCGGCCCGATGTCGGTGTTAATTTTCTTATAATCATAATAGAAATTGATAAAGATAACTTTTGATGTGGTTACTTAACATAATACATGCATATTTCGAGCAATAGAAAGCTGCAAAGTTTGAGTTGTTGTCTATTTCTGCCGTTTTGGCTCCAATAGTCTTTAAAGCACAGTACACAGTAGCGCCGACATCACTTTTCTATGATTGGACGTGACTTGTGTTCACAACTTCTCCGTAATTATCAATCCCGGAGTCCCAGCGGCCTCACCGCACTGCCTTTGGATGTTTCTCGTCCCGATAACTTCCCCCCGTCTGTGTGTGTTTTCTGGATGAGATGCAGCAGAGAAGAAGAAGAAAAATCACTTCCCGCCGTCACGGCGTGGTTATTAAAGACCTCGTTTCGTGTCCGAGCGCACGAGTCACACGGCGAGGCCGACTGAGCCCAGCGCTGATTCGGTTCAACGGCTGGATGGAGAGAAAGCGTGTAAACCAGCGTGAAGGGCTGATCTCCCATTGGCTTAGCACAGACGAGCTTCCAGCACATTGAATCGGATGCAATTTATGCCCCCGTAACTATGGCGATAAGTGCTACTAATGCGTTGTAATCGTGAATTACTATAGGCCGTTAATACGATAGCTGTTACAAGTGGCAGAATAACAACTGTTCCGACTCCGCATGTCATTCAGTCTCAATAAAGGGCGTCTTGAAGGTGTTCGGCACACTGATAATGCATGATTTTGGTGTTTCGAGGTATACCGGAAACAATAGGGTCTTCCATTCATAGGAATAACACAATTTCATATCTCTTTCATGAAAAAAAACCGATTGGACAGAAGAAGATTCTGTTTAAGCTACCCAGAAAGATGATACGGGTCAGATATCTTCGTGAATTTGAGATTAAATAAATCACAAACTTCGCCTGCCGTACTAAGGGCGTCTTGAAGGTGATCGGCACACTTATAATGCCTGATTTTGGGTTTTAGAGGTATACAGAAAACAATAGGGTCTTCCATTCATCGGAATAACACACTTGCAAAGCCGAGCTAAGAACCGCTTCCGTTTCTTCTTCTTCCAATAAGCAAAGAGAGTATGGAACCCGACCGTTAACGTCTTCCAACTTAGCCTCGGCACACATATTCATCTTCCCGTGTACAGACAGTTGATTAATGGTAGTTATTATTCATGGCGCTCACTGTTTCCTAGAAGTGTTTGCTCAGTGAGGAGGCTCGGGTAACCACGGGGGGGGAGAGGAAGCAAGGAAACGACTGCCGGGGATTCACACTAAACTGTCCTCTGTGCAAACGGGGTTTGGAAGATGAAAAGTGGGGCGCATTAATTGTCGCCAGATTTCTGCTGATGCGTCGGGTATTCTGACACTCGTTCCCTATCGCCGGCCTCGGAAGGTTAGCTCTCTCTCTCTCTCTCTCTCTTCCTCTCGGTGGATGATGCACAGAGGGTGATGTGTACGTCTTGTATAAGACGAGTGGCGTTTCTAGACGGATACTTGATAGTCCTCCACAGCATCGCAGGGGAGGCCATCTCTATTCGTCTTGACTAGCACAGATGAAGACTGATGAAAAGCCTTCGGTACCTTTTTGGCAGTACGTAGGATTGACGTCAAGGAAACTGTTGCATTGTGTTATATGAACTGGTCCTTTTCCAATAGTTCCAGTAGCTCCAATGGCTTGTTAAGAATCACAATTTCATATTTCTTTCTTGGAAAAACGACTGAACAGATGAACTCATCTTCATCGCGGGCCACATCATGGCCGCCTCTTAAAGGGCCGGCGTAACTGAAGCTCTGTATAAACTACTCCCGAACATATTGTTGAATAACTCTCTTTGCATTTTATGATTGTTTATTCGACAGTAGAAATATTTCACGCAAGACCATTTCTCTAATATTATAACAAAAATCCATTTCATTTGAAACCTTCAAAATATAAGCACAGGATATAAAGGTGATCGTGTGTCTGTCGAGCCGTCAGGGGCCGCATAATATGACGTGGTGGGCCGCATTCGGCCCGCGGGCCTTGTGTTTGACACCTGTGATGTAGAAGCTACCCAGAAAGATGATACGGGTCAGATATCTTCGTGAATTTGAGTGCTGCGGGTTGGCGTTTTGGCAGAATGTGTAGGATTGGCATGAAGGAAACCGTTCCAATCGGCACAGCTGCATTGTGGTATAAACTGGTCATTTTCCAATACCTTCAGCTCCAATGGCTTTTTATGAGTCACAATTTGATATCAATTTCATGAAAAAAACCGATTGGACAGAAGAAGATGCTGTTTAAGCTACCCAGAAAGATGATACGGGTCAGATATCTTCGTGAATTTGAGATTAAATAAATCACAAACTTCGCCTGCCGTACTTGAACCCTGGGCTTGAATCGGTTCTACACGTCCACGTTTTCTTTCCTTCACGTCCACGTTCACCGCAGGTCTAATGGAGTTCTGTACGGAGGGGGGTTTGCAGTCAGGAGAATAAATTGCTTAGTTATTGAGGTGACTGAGCGTAGCGTCTGAGAAAAAAAGTTATTATTGCTAGAGTGTGAAGGCGGGTTGGCTTGAGACCGGCTGTTTCCTACTGAAGAAAGCTGAGAAAGTCCAGAGAAAGCTCCTTTTGGATCATTCTAGTGGGTAGGAATTGAAGAGAACATCCTTAGACAGCTTGCCATCTGGACATTTTGTAATCAAACCTTCAGGAATGGTTTAGGAGCTAATCAACGCCTCAATGGCAACGAAGTCGGCTCCATAAACAACCCACGGAAGTTTGAAGGATCACGTTGAGCCTCCTGCTGAAAAAGGTCGACGGATAATTCGTCGAGTGTGTTGAGGTTCATATGTTCAGTGATTCTGGGGTCGGATTCATATATTGTTTTGGTTGATTCAGTTATAGTTTGAACTCCTACACGTAAAGAATTTGGGATATTGCTACTCTATCACACCTTTTTCCTTTAATAAGCAGGTTACGATCCCAACTGGGTTATCTCAAACATCCAGGACATTTATTCTACGGGAACAATGTTGCATTATTAGCTACTCTCATCCAATTCTAACAGCCTTGATAACCCATAATCCAATCCATTATAATTGCATGCTGTAATTATAGTGTTCCTGATTCGTGCTGCCTTGTTTTTTCGACCTGCTCTTCGTCTCTCTGTAATCGTCTAATTGGTTGCTTCCAGTCTTTTCTGAACAGAGAATCTGACCCCCGGGGGTGGGCGCCGACTGCTTTCACATCGCTCACCTCTCTCGACAAAGCTCACTTCACTTCATCGTGCACTGGATCAAAAGTAAAGCCTGCTGTGAGACATCAAGTATGTTCGACGGTCTACGACCGAGCGTCGGTTCAGACGTGCAAAAGTTGTCGTCGTCTCTCATTCTCGTACCCTCCCATCTTCATTTTGGCCATCGACATTGTTCCTTTCTTTGGCAAGGGCTATGAGTCGGACACACACACACACACATATACACACACACACTGGAGGAAAAATAACCTGGAACCCCCAAAATAACAATGAAACCACTCAAGCTAGGGAGGAAAAAGACCTTCCTGATTGGGAACCAGCCAACAGACGAACAAGCCAGGAGGACCACCCCCCCACTCCCACCCCACCACCCCCCAGATATAGTTCTGGACTTTGGAAGGAGCCCCCGTTGACTCTACTCGGCTGGCTCTCGGTGACCCAGTGACTCTCCTACAACCTTCCACTGGTTTCCTCTTATTATCACGTGATTTTTGGACTATTAGTCTGTGAGTTGTAGTTGTTGCTCTCTCTATCTCTCTCTCCTTGCCAAACCATTCTCCGTTTTCATATTTGATCTTCTTGCCGTTTACTTAAAGGATAATGTTCAGTCACTTACCTTTTTTATATACCGGTCAGTGTACACATGAAGGTTGGAGGATGAAGTTGTGAAGTCTGAGTGTTTGGGATGACGACATACACCAGCAACATTTTGATAAACACCTGTTTTGTACTTCAACGGTGATTGAGGTGGAAGATAATGACTGCAAACATAGGAATTTTTTGGGGAAAACTAATTTTACCAAAAATGTTGCTGGTGTCATGGGCCTGCAAGGAAATCTCAAATAAACCCATTTCGGGCTCGGTCCATTCCACAGCCATACGACGGGCATTTTCTTACGCTGTTTGTTGCACAAAACTTTTCAAGAAGCCTTCTGCACTGTGTAAAGAGATAACGTTCTTAGGAGGGGAGGAAATACACGGGAGGGGGGTTGGGGGGGTCCAATGGTACAGTCCAATGGTTTTGAATCATGACTTGTAAATACGTTTTCATACAGCAAAAAAAACTTTTTGATAATGTTTTAAATGTATGTGTAAAAAAAATGTGTACATAAACCTCTAGGGGGGAGGAGTGTTGACTATATATGAATTTATTTGTACTCAAGAGCACTGGATTTATTTACTACTTGATTGTAACTAAAAATTAATAATCTGCCAAAGTGTTTTTTAATTGAACTTTTCCTCCTGTCGGTCCCATTTGTTTTTGTTTGTTTTTTCTCTTCTTTTTTTTGCTTTTTAACAGCATTGCAGATTTTTAAGGTTCATACTGTATTTAATTCCGTTGATTAGATTTTGTTGTTGTGTGTTTAAAAAAAAAAGAGGGGTTATCATTTTTAATTTATTGGTGCTTTGTTTCGTGCTCCTGTCTACTTTTACTCTTTCTGTTTTTCTGTGTTCTGTGTCTGCAGGAAGGCGAGGGGCGGGGTTAACTGGTGAGGGGCGGGGTTAACAAGTGGGGGCGGGGGGGAGTTTAAAACTTCAACTTCTGTACTTACATGGAATATCTGTACTGTATGCCAAAATGGTCTCGATCACGTTTCTATGAAATCAAGCTGTTGATAAATATCTCTATATATTGATATATTAAATTTATAAAAACTGTCCACCCTATTCGTCTCCCTGTGGTACATCTGGATGACGAGCCTGCGTCTGCATCACGCGCCACATTTCATAAGCTTTAGGATACATAAAACTTTAAGAAACTATGCCGTGAGTATGACAAAAATATATTTGGCATAATTCATTGATAAATATAAAAAATTATGATTATAAGGAAGCAAAATACAAGTTAATACTGATGGACAAGCATCAGCGGCCCATTGTTAAGCACTCGGTTAAGGCAGAGTAGCACTATGCAGTCTGTTTACCATTAATCCCAAAAAATAAACTAGCAATATTATGAGCAAAATGTATATATATTTTCTCTTTCTGCCATTACAATATACTATCTTGACATGCTGTTATAAAGTTGGGTATTAAAGTAAATATGTGGCAGCTTCAGCTTTGAAACATGGCGAAGTTCCCAACCCGCACACCTGTATGATGCCACTCTGTTTAGTTCAGGGAGGTTTTTCTCGAATGGTTTTACTATCTTCGGAGCATAAAAATACCTCATAAAAACTGAAAAGTAAAAAGTCTGTCATGAAACTTGACACGGAGTGCACAGGTTAGCCGATTATTTGCCAGGTTCATCTTTTTTAGGCAAGTAACTTCAAAATGTGCTTTTTATATCTTCTTATTTGTATTATTATTAATCAATTTACTCATAGTGATAACATCTGTCTTGTATTTTATCTAATTACAGATTTCTGGGCTTTGGATCCCAAAAAAATTAACATACTTTTAGTCGATGAATAAAGTGCAATAAATCTTTCTGGTGTTTTTATCCCCTCATTTTCTCACAATAAACTTAATTCAATTAATTTTATATCGCCCACGATCACAAATTACAAACTCCCCTCAGAGGGCTTTACAATCTGTACACATTACGACATCCCTGACCTTTGACCTCTCATCGAATCAGGAAAAACTCCCAAAAAATAGGAAGAAAAAAAAAAACGTTCACAGGGAAAAAAATGGAAAGAAACCTTCAGGAGATCAATTTAGCAGTGTGAGCGTAAACTGGGCGAACAGTGTCACCCAAAGGGGAAAGAAAAGGTACAGTTACAGTTCCCACGGGGGATGTGAGGAGTCCCTGGAGGGTCGAGAGGCCTGACGCTTCACTGGGGGGGTTTGATGGATGAGCCCGGCGGGGGGAAGCCGGCTGAGGGTGTGGCGGCTCGTTGGTTCTGCCCATTGTTGCCCTTCATTGAAGATTCAACCCGACCGACCGGGGGCCCCCGTGATGTCATCTCCCCGAGCGTTACGGAAGTCGAGGGGGTGTCATCGAAGATTCATGATGACTGAGGGTAGTCGAACGCGATCAAAGGGTTATTATTTATGTCAGTGTTGTAGATCTGAGCCGACTGCAGCATATTTTATCCACTTTGCGTCTAAATTTGCATATTTCTCTTTCATTACAACTTATATTGGTTGACTGAAAAGTTGAAGAAATTAATTTTAAACCAATTGTGACACGATGTGGTTGCTATGAGCCGTCTGACCAGGCGTAGGTTACCCGGTAACTCTTTGGAGTCGACGCACTCGCGTTTTTAAAATATGTATTTCTCCGCGACAATACGTCGCAGAGATACGTTTAAACCAGTGGATGAATCCGTAGGATTTCCTCTTCCGTGTAATTACCACCGTGAGCTCGTCCGCGATTCACAGAGAAAGATAGGGGCGCGAACGTGTTGGGCGCCGCGCCGCCGCAAAGTACTCGTGACACGAAACCTTTCACCGTGATTTGTCAATGACATTTTGCGAGAAAAAAACAACCAATGAACACTCAATAAATCACAAAGGACATACCCACCTTCTTTTAAATTAAGAATATGGCCTTAAACAAACAAAAAAGCAAAGTACTTCCACAAGATGTTCTATTTAAAGCATCTCTGGAGAGACCTGAAAATGGCCGTCCACCAACGTTCACCATCCCACCTGATGGAACTGGAGAGGATCTGCAAGGAAGAATGGCAGAGGATCCCCAAATCCAGGTGTGAACAAGTTGTTGCATCATTCCCAAGAAGACTCGTGGCTGTACGAGCTCAACAGGCGTACTCAACACTGAGCAACGGGTTTGATTACTAATGACCATGTGATATTTATGTTTTTCTTCTTTAATAAATTAGCAAAAATTTCTACATTTCTGATTTTTTTCTGTCAAGATGGGGTGCTTCGTGTATGTTGATGAGAAATTAAATGAACTTTTTTGATTTTGAGCAAATGGCTGCAATGAAACGAAATGAGAAATTTAAAGGGGTCTGAATACTTTCCGTATGTCGGTATTTTTCTATTTTCTTAAATTCAACCAATCATTTTTTTTAAATGTTTTTTTCAATTCCAGCAATGTGTCAGAAAGAGTAAAAAATAAATAATAATCCACTTTCACATGACTGTGACTCCTCAGACTGTCTCCTCCTCCTCTGCTTAATGGAGTTAACGTCGGGCTCTACCACTGAACATCCAGGGAGCTGAGTGCAGAACATCTTCACTTAAAAATGAACTAAATATTTGTGTGCAGCCTGGAATGCCAGCTCTCTACTTTTGGATATTAATTTTTTGGGAGAAGCCCAGCTGACCTCGGTCCGCTCGTCTCCTCTCAACCGAACACTTCTGTTCCACGTGCACGCTTCAATTTATCCTCAAGATTTTAATATTTCTTTCATTCCATTATTTCAACATCATTTATTATAACAATGCATTGTTGATGATTTCCTTCATTAGGAGGCCAGAAACATGGCTTCAAATGAATGTTAATGTTCCGATTTAACAGTCTACTTATGAGACTTTACTTTCCTTACTGCGCTGCCGGCTGCACAACAACAACAACAACACCCAGAGCCATGCTCTGCTGCCCCTGCTGGCCGGAGGCGCTCACTGCTCTGATGTTATTGCCATTTAGAGAGTAAGAGCGACACTCTGGAACCCCGAAAAGCTGTTAGTCTGCTCGCCTCTCTCATCCGAGAAACATCCCGTTAGTTTTCAGGCCACAAAGCAAAGTGTGTGCTTGTGTTTGCTGTCGTAATTCCATTCTCCATTATTGTCTCTCTCTCTCTCTCTCTCTCTCTCTCATTGCCTTCCTGTGTGCCTTTTCGTTGCCTCTTTGCAGAGAGGAGATGCCAGTTTATGGCGCTCCTGTGTGTGTGTGTGTGTGTGTGTGTGTGTGTGTGTGTGTGTGTGTGTGTGTGTGTGTGTGTGTGAACAATTCCCCAGGATTAACAATTTAAGTGTTTTCACAAGTGTTAAAAGCAAATGAAGACACGGCGGCTCCCTCCATCTTTTATCCTCCATCCCTCCATTCTCTCTCTCAGCCTTCTGTCTCTCTCTTAGTCCGTTTCATTTTCCCTCCATCAGCACTTTTTGCTCCTCCCTCGGTGATGTTTTCACACTGTGGCTCCTTAAGGGGGCCGACAGAGGAGAAGGGATATGCCACGTGTGTGTGTGTGTGTGTGTTTATGTGCACACCTTTGTGCGGTTGCCAGTGTGTGTGTCTTCTGTTGTGTGTGTGTGTGTGGGGGGGGGGGGGGGGGGGGATTAATATGTGCCTGTTTATGTGTGTGTGTGTGTGTCTGCCTGTCCTTCTATATAGCTGCATGAAAGCATGTGTGTGTGTGTGTGTGTGTGTGTGTGTTTGTGTGTGTGCACCGGGACACACGAGAGGAGGAGTTGGGTTAAGTGCCATTACCAGATAATTACGGCTAAAAGTCTCCACGCTAACGAGAATGACTCATCATCACGGCGGCAGACAGGGAGGAAACATCTGCATTTCAGATTAGGAACACTGTGTGTTTGTGTGTTTGTGTGTGTTTGTGTGTGTGTTTGTGTGTGTCTGCGTCCTCCTGCTCTGTTCTCTCTTCCTATATATGCGTGTGTGTGTGCGTATGTCCTCCAGCTCTGTCCACTATATGTGCATCTGTGTGTGTGTGTGTGTGTGGATGTGTGCGTCCTCCTGCTCTATTCCCTCTTCCTCTATGTGTGCACATGTGTGTGTGTGTGTGTTTGTGTGTGTCCTACTGCGCTGTTCCCTCTTACACTATAGGTGCATGTGTGTGTGTGCATGTGTCCTCCAGCTCTGTCCTCTATGCATGCATAAGGATGAATTTTCATCTCTCAATCACACGTTACTAACTCTGCTTTCTCCCCGGAGTCCTTTTGACTTCACGTCTCATGGGGTCATCGGACCCTATGAGACGACATAGATCCTATCTGCCTGATGGATCATCGAGGTCTGGGTCGTGGAATTCCTGCTCCTGACTACGCCACTGTCCTGTTGAGACTCCGCCCACTGTTGAGACTCCGCCCACTCCTCCTCCCCACCGCCATCTGCCTGATGGATCGTGGAGGTCTCCATCGTGGAATATGCCGACTATGAACTATTCATACACTCTGTCATATTCATTGAATGTATTCTAACTCTAAATCTGTCCTTCTGGTCACATGACATCTATTGCACCTGTCCATTCTGGAGAGGGATCCTCCTCTGTTGCTCTCCTGCAGGTTTCTTCCCTTTTTTCCCCCTGAAGGGTTATTTGGGAGTTTTTCCTGGTCCGATGTGAGGTTTTGGGGCAGGGATGTCTATGTGTACAGATTGTAAAGCACTCCGAGACAAATTTGTAATTTGTGAAATTGGCTATACAAATAAACTGAATTGAATGTGTGTGTGTGTGTTTAGCACTTGTATGATGAGGGGATTACTGTTAACCCTTGTGTTGCCTTCGGGTCAATTTGACCCGATTCAATGTTTCACCCTCCTGTCACCTTCGGGTCAATATGACCCGATTCAATGTTTAACCCTCCTGTTACCTTTATATTTATATAAACTCTTCTCTGGCTCTCTCCGAAGGCGGTCGCATTTTTTCTCTCCCCCTCCCTTCCCATGACCTTCCCTTCCCTGCTTGGCTTCTCTCGTCATGTCTTGTCTGTCTCTATACTGGAGAGACTCTCTACGCATCGCTCTTCGAACTAAAAACCATGGACGTAATCAACTGGTCCTTAAACGCAATTGACACCATCTTCTCGACGAGAAGCTCGGGTTCGGGGGAACCTGCCTGTCCTGCTGGGACGAATGTTGCTGGATACACGATGGACGCGTGGGCGAAGTGGCGGGTCTTGTGCCTAGCACCACTCTCCGTGGAGGACGTAGAAGACATCTACCTATTCGGAACTATGATTACAGGATTTCTGCTGTTTGGATTTGGTGCTGCCCTGGCTTATCGGAAAATTAAGGAAACGGTGACAGCTGTAAAAAGCCCCCTAAGGCTGCCCGAATGATTGACGCGTTGGGTAGAGTTGTTGGCACTCAGACTGTGGCATTAAACCGCCAGAATGATAACATCGTGGAGAAGCTGACGGCTCTGCAAATGAAAGTGGATCGATTTGAAATCCTATTGGCAAACGGGAGGAAGATGGAGGAATAGTGGTTGCGCAAAATTGAAATGCAGCTACTGGAAGACCAAACAATCCCAATCTTATCTGCTTTCGGCTCCCTTACCAGGACGGGCCTTGGCCAAGGCCGTTACTGGAACAACAACTCCCCCGAAGATCACTGAAGTGAGAATCTCTCATTCCCTTCCCCCTATCCACAGACACCTGTGGTTGTTTTCTCCCAGGACCTTTCAAGGCTATCTCCATGGCAACGACCATCTTGCGGACTGAGAACTTTGTCTGTTGTGGCCTGGGGGAGGACGACATACCAGAACACGCACACACGAACTTTCAATAATACTGATTTGCATTCACTACCCCCCTCCCCCCATCCCACGCCTTCGCCTGCTTTTTACCCTCACTGTGACCGGACGGGCTGTGGCTGGCGCTGCTGTGTTGGCGCCGGACCGGCTGGCTGCTTGTCGGTGCTGGTTACCTTCTGCCCCCAATGGATGGGCTTAGATCACCCAGTTGTTGGATTACCTCCCCTCCCCCCTTCCTACTCGTTGCAAGTCATGTCTAAAATGTATGTGCTTATGTGCTAAGGTGTTTTTTTCCTGCTCCCACACTGTACCCCTCTCGGGGCATAGTCGGGGGGTTGGTGTTTTTTCTCGCCTTCTTCCCTCATGTTATGCTGTAATCTTTCATCCACCCTTTCTTGTAATTTCGATGCTTTTGTACCTGTACTCTGGCAAACGACAAATAAATATATCAATCAATCAATCAATCAATCAATATTTACTAACATATTTTACCCTTGAGGTCAATATGACCCCAGCTATTAAAATCTCCAGGAAATTATTAGAATTAATATTGTTTTCCAAGTTTAAGTGTGAGGTACTTTATGTTTGTTTGTTGACTACCGAAAGAACACCAACATTAAACATTGAATGGGGTCATATTGACCCGAAGGCGACAGGAGGGTTAAATATTGAATCGGGTCGAAATGACCCGAAGGCAACACAAGGGTTAATCACATTATGAATAAGAGTGTTTACATGTGTGTGTGGTTTCATGTGTGTGTGTGTTTACATGTGTGTGTGTGTGTGTGTGTGTGTGTTTACGTGTGTGTGTGTGTGTTTACACAACCCGGTTCTTAGGGCATGGCAAATATGGCGCGGACACAGCATTAAATTAAGGAAAAGGTGTTTATTTAACGTAATAATGGAACACAACGTAGTGAGGTGTGGCAGTCAGTAACATCAGTAGTGTCCATGTGCATGGGTGTGTGAAGGAGTGTAAGTGTTGTCAGCCAAACCAAAGGAAACCAACAGCCAAGGAACCAACAGCAAAGGAACCAGAGTCCCAACCACGACCACCACTCCACCTGTGAGGAGAACAACGCGCCCCGCACAGTGTGGATCAAGGCCTTTATGCCCTCCTGCTCTCGGACCAGGTGTTCTGCATCCGGCAATCACTCACCTAAGGACATGATTAGTGATTAGACACGGGGACCGTCACACCCCCCCCCTTAAAATCGGTGTCCAAACGGATCACCGTCATCGTACTGTTTTCAATGCAACGGTGCCCGTGACAAGACGATTTCTCCGTGACCGTGCCTGGACCCGTACTCTTAGCTTGAAAATGTGAACTAACAATAGCCACCAGCACGAGAACCTGGTCTCCTGGATCGAACCTATATTGCTCTGCACGTTGGTCATATATCCTCTTCACTCCACCTCGTGACATAGATTTCTCCCCCGCCACACCACCATCTAGAAACACAAGATGCTCCAAACCATTCACATAGTCCACCAGTCCTACTGGCAACTTCGTATCCACACAGCCATCTCTCAGTACTGCCAAGGGACCACGCACAGAATGTCCAAAAGCCAACTCACTAGGGCTAAAACCTGTACTCTCCTGTACAGCCTCCCTCGCAGCCAACATCAACCACGGAAGCCCCTCCCAGTCGCTATCCAGCTCAGCACAAAATCCACCCAGAAGAGACCCAAGGGTCTGGCGAAACCCCTCCAAGGCTCCCCGGCTCCCAAAGTGTCCACACCTACCATGCGCCACCTCCAAGACAAGATTGCGTACCCCAGTCGGCACCACAAGATGGAAAACCTCATTTCCCCCACAATCCTCACCAATGGGAAGCCATCCTCCGAACATCTCGTTCCGCAAGAAGTAGCCACTAACTGCACCATTCATCTCCGAAACGGGCAAAACTCGCTTAAACATTTCCCTCAAAGACGAATCCCCACCCCGCTGCTCCACGACCGCTCCGCGCGACAGTGACACAGGAAGCCCGGACAGAACCGGGACCTCCGACACCATCTCCACCGTGTCGACCAATGACATGGCAGGGTCTGACCTGCTCATAGCGAGCGTAAATACGCAGGACGGAAAAACCTTAGACAATACTCTGGAGCTCTCGTCAAACGTAGAATCAACCGGACAACATGTGATCACCGGTGCGGGAGGAGTGTCAGTCCAAACTCTACAACCAGCCAAGCCGTTGCCTAAAATAAAATGTATACCCTCAATAGGTAACGCCGGACGCACACCAACAGCTATCTCACCTTTCACCAGCGCACAGTCCAGCACCATCTTGTGCAAAGGAACCGGGAGAATCTTCAATCCCATCCCGCGACTGAGAACAAAGTCACCAGTGTCAGTTTCCTCAGACAAAGGCAAAACAGAGTCAATAATATACGAATCATAGGCCCCTGTATCTCTCAAGATTTTTATCGGGATCTTCACCTCACTTCCTAAAAGTGACACAAATCCACCTCGAATGAACGGAGCATAAGCTGCCAAAACACTGAGGTCACATGAGTGAGACGGAAGCTCCTCAGCCACGCAGCAGCCGGTAACTGTAGCCGCACAGGCAGAAGGCCTCACATCCCTGAGCCTAGACTGTAGCAAAGGACAATCTGCCTTCCAATGCCCCTCCTCTCGACAATAATTACAGGTATTACTATTGTCCACCCCAGATCTAAACCCTCCCACCTTCATTGAACGCATCTCCTGCACAGTTGCCTCAGAACCATTTCCCGTACACCCAAAACATTGCGACACTCTCTAAACCTGCTTTTATGAAGCAACATATACTCATCTGCTGACACGGCCGCATCAGCAGCAGTCACGCTTCTCCTCTCGATAATATACGTTGCAACACGATCTGGAAGGACATTTTTAAACTGCTCCAAAACCATCAACTCGCACAGATCTTCAAACGTAGCTACGTCGAGGGCAGTTAACCACCGCTTAAAGTGAATCGATAGGTCTCTCACCAACTCCACATACGTCTGACCTACTTTCCTCTTCAAGGATCTAAAACTTTGGCGATAGGCCTCTGGTACTAGCTCATAGATTTTGAGCACCGCAGCTTTTATCTTAGTATAGCTCGAACTGTCCTCCAGACTCAAAGTGGAATACGCTTCCTGTGCTTTCCCTGACAGGACACACTGAAGCATCAGTGCACAGTCCTCATCGAGCCAGTCTCTAGCCTTAGCTACCCGTTCAAATAGCAAAAAAAACGTGTCAGGGTCCCTCTCATTAAACGGTGGCAACCAGCGCAAATTACTCACATCCACGTGCTTCCCCCAGGCCTGGGCCCCGGTGGGCCCCGGTGGGCCCCGGCCGTCCCAGGACAACTTGCCATCTGCGATCAGAGACAAACGATATCTCTCCAGCTCTTGGCGGCTTCTCTCCATTTCTATCTGCTTACTATTCTCCAATTCCAGTTTACTCCTTTCATGTTCCATCTGTAACAGCAAAATCTCCTTTTGTTGCTCAAACGTTAGTCCATGAGTTCGAAAAGACAGCAGTAGAAACAGGGCCCGAATCTTTCCCCTCAGACAGAATTCCTCTCTCAATCAATTTTGACATTATAGCATCTTTGATATTCTCTTTGACACGTTTGTCCCCTTCAACCACCACCTTGTAATGATTTGCGATCCAAAGCAGCTGCTCTCTTGTGCACACATCCAGGGACTCCTGAGATGGAGAATCAACGAACGCCTCAGCCTCCGACATCTCAACTATTTACCAAGACGACCAACAAAAGCCACGTTTACCACCACGGCAGACTCAGACAGACCCTACAAAGTGAACACTCGTGCAATGAGGAATAACCCTCAACCTGGTGTAGAGTCTCCCTACTATCTAAGCTTGTCCCTAGTCTTCATGCAGCTACTTGTGGTGGGTATTTATGCACTGAAGACCGCTGGTTTAGCAGAGCGACTAGCAAGCTAGCAACTCCACAGACACCACGGCCATGCTCCCAAGCAAGCTTCAACCACGTTCGCCACAGCACAACAACAAACACCGCTCAACGAACCCAACAGGGAACGTTGCTACGCCTACCAGGGGAAACTCCACACCACTTACGCACAGAGCAACCTGCAATCGTGATCCGGACCCACCGCAGCATAAATGTAACAAACCTCCTCGAATACTGAAGAGCAAAGACTACAATAAATATCGTAATTTACGGAGTAGCTCAAACCCAAAACCTCAAATCCCACGAGCGGCACAAACAACAAATGAATGCCCTGGAAAGTGCTCAACCAAATATTTGCATATATGCGCCACGTACCGCTAGGTTACGACGTAAACCCACCGTAAGAACACTTTTTACCGTGTCGTTGCCGCAAATGCTGCAAGCAAACAAATTCAACAGCCTACCGCTACATGTTCCCAAATCACCTACTGCACACGGGAAAAAGCTGGACGAGCCCCCAATTTGTCACAACCCGGTTCTTAGGGCATGGCAAATATGGCGCGGACACAGCATTAAATTAAGGAAAAGGTGTTTATTTAACGTAATAATGGAACACAACGTAGTGAGGTGTGGCAGTCAGTAACATCAGTAGTGTCCATGTGCATGGGTGTGTGAAGGAGTGTAAGTGTTGTCAGCCAAACCAAAGGAAACCAACAGCTAAGGAACCAACAGCAAAGGAACCAGAGTCCCAACCACGACCACCACTCCACCTGTGAGGAGAACAACGCGCCCCGCACAGTGTGGATCAAGGCCTTTATGCCCTCCTGCTCTCGGACCAGGTGTTCTGCATCCGGCAATCACTCACCTAAGGACACGATTAGTGATTAGACACGGGGACCGTCACAGTGTGTTTACATGTCACACTGTACATCAGAGTAATTGGCCCGGTGTGAGTTGAGTGTGAGTTCATCCACACACAAAGTGTGACCGGCTCCCCCCCCCCGCTCCCCCCTCGCTGTGATGGTTTATTCTCTTTATAACGGCGTCGGCTCAGAGGCTCGTAAACATGTGGAAGTTGCAATTATCCCCAAAACAACATAGACAAAGTGACTTTCCCCTTTTCTCCTCCGCTCTCTCCACTGGTTACCGGTGGCTGCTCGCATCCGCTTCAAAACACTGGTCCTGGCGTACCGTGCTCTAGACGGATCGGGCCCCGTCTACATCCGGGATATGGTCACACCGTACACCCCGGCACGTTCGCTCCGCTCGGCAACAGCCAACCGACTTGTGACTACTGCACCTCGAGCTAATCACTCGAAATCCAGACTGTTTGCTGTCCTGGCTCCTCAGTGGTGGAACGAGCTCCCCACTGACATCAGGACAGCAGAAAGTCTCTACATCTTCCGTCGGAGACTGAAAACACACCTTTTCCGACTATATCTGGATTAAAACACAGATTAGCACTTCAGTGGCACTTAGATAGCACTTACTTATGGTACTTTTGTAGTTCGACTATGTTGAGGAAATGTTACTTCCTGTATTCTTGTTGTTCTTAGTTTGTACTCTTGGTTGAAATGCACTTATTGTAAGTCGCTTTGGATAAAAGCGTCTGCTAAATGACATGTAATGTAATGTAATGTAATGTGCTGCATGTGTTGTTTTTGCATATATGTGAGAAATGGGTTTAATTAAATGTTCTACCTAGCTGGGGCTGGTGTGTGTGTGTGAGGGGGGGGGGGGGGGATTAGACCCCCAGAAGTACCATCAATTTCTTCCCCTGGCTTCCAAACAGAGAGAACAACATCATTTTTACTCATTATCCTCTTGTACAATGCTCAGAGTGTTGGGGATAGCAGTGTGTGTGTGAAGTGGACACACAAAAATGTGCCTTCCCTGAGTGTGTGTTGTGCATCCACATGTGTCGGCGTGTGAATTATGTATTCATGTAACAAACCGCACACAGACACACATCATCCACTTCAGAGCAAATCAATCTCCTCTCTCGGTTTGTGATTAACGACCATCTGTTGTCCTGTAAAAAAATACAAAATAATAAAGACAGTCTGCTTTTATCAATCAAATCATTCCAATAAAGTGTATTTTGTATCATCGTAACATATTTTAAATGTGGCTATTATGTTTATGAATAAAAGTAACAGCAATAAAACCTATAAACACTCCATAGAGATGCTTTTATTTTGAAAATACCCCTGCTGGTCCAGTTCAGCTCTATTGGGACATATATATTGTCTTATATCTGGTTTGTTAACACTTTGGCATGAATGACAAGCTAATATATCCATCCATCCATTATCAATACCGCTTATCCTCATGAGGGTCGCGGGGGCGCTGGAGCCGATCCCAGCTGACATAGGGCGAAGGCAGGGGACACCCTGGACAGGCCGCCAGTCCATCGAGGGCACATATAGAGACATACAACCATTCACTCTCACATTCACACCTATGGGCAATTTAGAGATCAATTAACCTGCTGCATGTCTTTGGACTGTGGGAGGAAGCCGGAGAACCCGGAGGGAACCCACGCTGCCACGGGGATAATATGCAAACTCCACACAGAAGGACCGCCTCGACCGGGAATTGAACCCACGGCCCTCTTGCTGTGAGGCGACAGTGCTAGCCACTACACCACCGTGCAAGCTAATATATATATATATATATATATATATGGTATGTATATATAATAAATATATATAAATATATATATATGTTCATTATATATATATATTTATATAAATATATATAATAAATATATATGTATGTATATATGTATATATATATATATTTATATATATATACGTTCATTCGTTCTTATAGTTGCTTAGTTTCATGTTAGTTTCATATACATGTTTATTTCCATTCATAGGTACCGAGCATAAATATACTGCCATTATTAATATAATCTATACAGTGCCCTTACAAAATTATATTAACATTCATGTCACAGTTTAGTTTTTAAAATTAATAATCTATCAAATCTCTGAGAAAAATCACAGAGCAAATTTACAGCTCTAATTAATTAGTGACAAAAATCTGTCAAATCCGAGTCCTCAATGTGCTCAGGCAACCGCAAAGACAAAACAAATACTGGAGAGAGAAGAATTCAAAGTCTATTGATAGCAGCTCGTCGTCCCTGAGGAAATCTAGCAGGTGAACAAGGTTATGAAATAATACAGAGGACGGATGTGGAAGCAGAGATCATACACACATGATTATCTCATTACATTCAGAAATACAGACAGTGTTGCCCAGTAACCTTTTATACATATATATAAATATATACATATATATATATATATGTATATATAAATATATATGTATAAATATATATATATATGTATATATATATATGTATGTTTATATATAAATATATATGTATATAAATGTATATTTATATATATATATATATAATAGTTGCACACTAAGAAGTTAAGTACATTTAACATTTCTACCTTTCGTCAAAGTCACATTACATTTACTTGAGTGCAATATTCTAATATTCTATCAATGCCAATAATATAATAATATAACACTAATAATATAACACTGATGAGTCCGTTTAGCATAATGTGTATTTTTACTTTTGACACGTTTTTTTTCTCAAAAAGTGTGATAAATTTATTTTCTATAGTGTGATATTACAACTTAAGTAAATGTTATACTTTACGGGCTAATGTTTTGTCATTATTTTATTAATTTGTTCACCCCTCATCACTCCTGAGTTGCAGGTCTGAGAAGATCCTCAATCATATGCTAAAGAGCCCGTTGTTCTCCCTCAGTTCGTGTGTTCTTACCACAGAGTAACACCACCACCTGCTGGCCACTACATGTTACTACATCATTTAACGGCTTTGGAGTTGAGGAGCACTTTTACATTAGCGTCAGTATTTATGTATTTACTTTGTTGGATATATAAATATATATCAAAGAACCTATGAAGGTGTCTCAAAGATCCTTCAACAAATGGTTCTTTAAGGCCCCATTTCTGGTTCCACAAAGAACCTTTTAAACCAGGGTTCTTTTAAAGAGCCATGTCCTAAAGAGTTCTTCAAAGAACCTATAATGGTGTCAAAGAACCTTAAAAAATGGTTCTTTAAAGCACCATTTCTGGTTCCACAAAGAACCTTCACAATTGGTTCTTTAAAGCACCATTTCTGGTTCCACAAAGAACCTTTCAAACCAGGGTTCTTTAAAGAACCATTTCCTTAAAGAGTTCTTCAAAGAACCTTTAATGGTGTCTCAAATGAAAGAATGGTTCTTCAGTAGGAGATGGTTCTTTGTAGAACCACACAGCCTTTTAAAGAACCATTCAATTTCATATTTTCTGTGTGTACATATATCTGTCTTTTCTTCATTTTTTATCATATATTTTTTTCTCCCCTTTTTATTCTTTTTGTCATTTACAATAATTTATTTTTTATTCGGTGAAAATGAAGAAAATCTGTAAAAAAAAGAGTAAAAAAACCAACAAGTGAATTCTTCATATTTATTTATTTAGAAGTAGTTCTCTGCCACACACATGTCTGTTGTACAAGGAATATTACAGAGAGGTACATGTTTTTACATTGGACTCTTGCCTTGTAGCTTTGGGCAGTGGCCAATCTGCTTCATAGTTTCCCCCACGAGTGTCAAAGGTCGTATTATATGACCACACCGCACACACTCAAACACCTCGTCCACGTCGCACATGTACTACACACCACTCAACCAATCAGAGAGCAGCGGAATAATCACATCATCAGGGAACGCTCGGCATCCTTTCCAATCATTCAAATTCCCCTCTGACGCAACCACTGGATTATTGGTCCATGCATACGTAAGTATACTATACTGTATATGGTAAAAAATATAGCATTTGGAATAAATACTTGTATCGTTTATAGAGAAAAACTGTCAGACAATACTTGTATATATTTTTTCCCAATATTGTATGTACATGTATTTCGATTACTTTACAGGAACAAATGAAACAATATACTTTATATATATATAAATAATGGTATATAAATACGCATATATATATATAAATACATATAAATACATTTATATTTATATGTATATAAATATATATATATATATATATGTATATAAATACATATATATATAAATACACATATATAAATATTTATTTATATGTAGAAGTATATATAAATAAATATATATGTATATATAAATGTATATATAGATATATATATAAATAAATATATACAAACATATAAATATATATGTATATAAATAAATATATATAAATATATGTATATAAATATATATATACTGTATATATTTATATTTATATATATATGTATGTATATATTCAACCTCATGTGAAACTGATTTGATTTCACTTCTTTGGTGTTGAGCCAGTGATGACACCGTATTACATCTGCGGTCACACTGGATTACACACACACACACACACACACACACACATAGATGTGATTTACTTTAAGACTTAATACACAGGCACGGAAGACCAGATATACCAGATATTTCACACAGCACAGACCGGATCATCCTTTTAGCTGTCTGACACACGGGAAGCTACACGGACTCTAATGCACGTCAATACACAGACGATACAGAAGTGATCAGAAGTGATCAGATTTCAGAGTCCAACGAAAGTATTTCTGAACCCTGTGTGAGGAAATCGGTGCTACTCTGTGTGACTAAGCCACTGTTGGAAACATCCCATCGTTGAGTAGAAGCAGTCCCTGTATGGACTCTTATATAACCAACATACCTTCTATACGTGAATCTACATTTACCATATAAAATAAAGTGTGTGTGTGGGAATAAGAGAGCGTCGGAGCATCCGTGGTAAGATGACGCTGCGCTATAGATGCTGTCGGCATGGCAACGCCTGGACCAAAACGCTCTCCTCTTTTTAGAGGGTGATGTGCTATCTGGAGTGTGAATGCAGACTGGAACTTCATAGATATCACATTTTGGCAGTTGTTAGAATAAGTGGTATTCACCTTTTTTGAATTCCTCCTTTAGTAACCCCCCCCAGAAAACCCCATCAGACAGGAAGCTGCATTAAAGTTCTCTTCTCTCAGAGACTAAATATTAGAGTATCCAGTGTTTGTGGAGCTTGAATCATATAAATAAAGACACAAAAATAAGCAAATCTCTCATAATTCCATAATATGAAAGTGCACTGGACTAAATTGCTGTAGCACCTTTTTCAAGCTTTGATTTAAAAGTCAACTTTTCAAAATGATGAAGTCTCGTTACGTCCTAAACACTCCTCTAGATGCTTGTTTCCTAGAGCTGCACCCAATAAGTCAAATATCTTTCGTTGGACCTAATAAGTCAAATATCTTTCGTTGTTTTTCATCCTTTTCACATGTTGAATGACTCATTTTCCAAGAATCCTATGATCCATCTCAGGTTGAAAGTCAGGCTTTTGTGAGTCTTTGTGGATTTTTGTCAATTAAATCAATGAATTGATTCGTCAGCAACATCATGAGCGTTTTCTCTTCTTTCTAAGATTTTTGGTCAACTTCCTGCATACCTGCTGGACATGTTGGGGTTTTCTATAGGGGGTCACTGAAGGTGTGTAAACATTGAATTGGACCAGTAAACTCCTCTTTAAAGTTTCTTTTCAAGCTTCAATTAAAAAGTCAACTTTTCAAAACATATATAGTTATGTCCTTCTCTTGTTTCCTAGAGCTGCACTCCTTTACTCTTAGTCAGATATCTTTTTTATATTACTTATTTCCAAGCATCCTATGATCTCACCTCTGGGAAACAACCGATTTAAAGTCAGGCTTTTGTGTGAGTCTTTGTGGATTTGTGCAGATCTTTCAATTAAGTCAACTAAAGACAGCCCTAAAGTTATTGATCCCGTTGTTTTCTGTCCACTTCCTGCATACCTGCTGGATATTTGGGGGTTTTCTGCAGGGGGGGGGGGGGGGGGTCACTGACGGGGAAGCTGTGAAGTTGTAAACATTGAATCAGACCAGTAAGCTCCCAGTCTAAAGTTTCTTGAGGAATACGGGTGTGCGTTTGTGGAGGAACGGAAGAAGACGTCCACAAAGTATCTTATTTAAATGTAATATACGGTCCTCTGAACAATTTTTCTGGTTTAAAAGTTAGTATTTTATAAATATCGCTTCTTTTTTTCCCATTCCTTTTGGTTTTAACGTATTATTTTTTGAAATATGAGCCAGTGTGAGTCACTTGAAGACGGATCAGATCTTTGTAATCAAGATGAAGTGTCTTCAGTAAACAACATGCAGCCTCATCCCCTCTGTTAGTCCGCGTGGTCGATGCCGCTGCGACTTCCACTCGCCACATTTAGTTTTTACTGGAATGTTTCGGAGCCGACTCGACATTCATTGTGCATCCTGTAGCCGCCGCAGACAAGATCTGATTGGAAAACGAGCAGGGCGAACATTACATCATATGGGACGGAGAGAGGGGGGGGGAGAGAGAGAGGGAGAGATAAGAGTGAGATGAGAGAGAGGACATGGAAAGAATGTGAGAGATAGAGAGGGAGAGAGGACATGGAAAGAGAAAGATAGAGAGAGAAATCAGAGAGAGATGAGAGAGAGGACATAGAAAGAGAGAGATGAGAAGACATGGAAAGAGAAAGAGAGAGATGAGAGAGAGATGAAAGAGAGAGGACATGGAAAGAGAGCGAGAGAGAGAGATGAGAGCGAGACGAGAGAGAGAGGACATGGAAAGAGCGAGAGAGATAGAAATAGAGAAAGTAGATGGAAAGAGCGAGAGATAAATGAGAAAGAGAGCAAGAGAGAGAGATGAGAGGAAAGAGAAAGAGAGAGAGATGTTAATCATTAAACTGACAGTATTACAACATACTGTAGTTTCGTCAGCCAGCCACTAGGGGGGCTAACTGTATTGGCATGCGGCACCTTCTGAACTCTACAATCTTCTTATATCTTCTGGTGATGTTGTGGTTATAAAAAACTAATTTATTTTGTGTCCCAACAGAAAACATGTCGTCTCCAAATAAACGTTTTTTTTGTTTTGTTCAATAATTCACCCAAAAACATCATTACTATGGCAAAAACAAGACAATAAATATTGTCAAATATCCACTGAATAAAGGTGACATTCCACCAGACTTTCTATTCTATAATATAATTTTTTTGATAATTCACACTTTTGGATATATATGTATGTATATATATATATATATATATATATATAACAAAACAAAACAAAAACAAAAATATATATATAGTTTCTTAGAGAGGACTGTTTACACAATAAAACACCATAAAAAAAGTGCAGTAGAAAATACAGTTACTGGTACTGGTGTTCTCAATATTGTCCAAATATGAAAATAATAATGCCACCGCCATGACAGGAAGGAAAAAAATAGAAATGATGTCATATTTAATATCATATATATTTGAAAAGGTAGATAATGTGCTTAGTATTTTGCTTCTCTGAAGAGCTAAATGTTAAAGGAGCAGCAGCCTGCCGGAGCGTCTCTTCGTCCTCTCGCCGGAGCGTCCTTCCCTGCTGCTCCTATCATGTATCCTCACCGTGTCTCCTAGGCTGTCAATCACGCTTGTCACCACGGCAACGCCTCATCATCAAAAATCGACCGAGCCTCGTTTTGCCGTCTGTCGGCCGATTGGTTGAATGCAGCGAATCCATAAACACCCACGGAGCGCGTTGGCAGAGGTGTGGAAGAATAAAAAATGTGTGCGTCTCCGAGGTTTAGTGTAGATTAAGATGTTCACACACTCTGTGACTCTTCATTCTGGTCACATGACATCTATTGCTTCTGTCCATCCTGGAGAGGGATCCTCCTCTGTTGCTCTCCTGAAGGTTTCCTCCTCTTTTTTTCCCCCGTGAAAGTTTTTTTTCTTCTATTTCTTGGGAGTTTTCCCTGATCCCATGTGAGGTCAAAGGTCAGGGATGTCGTACGTGTACAGGTTGTAAAGCCCTCCGAGGGCAAATTTGTAATTTGTGATATCGGGCTATATAAAATAAACAAATTGAACTGAATAGATTCAAGGTTAACCCGAGTTTATCCACTTTTTGTATTTTCACTGGTCATACTGAGTCTCGTAGGGTGTCGTCGTGCCTTTAATTCAATTCCTTTCCCCTCTAACAGAAAACTGATGGGTGTCAGGGTGCGGCCCGGTTCAGAGGAGGTCCGATGTACACGAGGCCTCGGAGGCTCTGGGGTCAGCTCGGGCCTTCAGAAGGTCAACTATCACCTGGTGGGAGGCGGCTTCTGCCACCGTCACCGCTGTCTGTCCATTCTGGGGGTGAAAAAACAGAAGAAAACGTCACAGTTATCAACCGAAAGGCCATCGCAGTGACTCCTCTCATCCTGATGGTGGCAGAGTTGTGTTGCTCCACATTACCTCAACGCTGCCTTTACTACTGAGCTGTAAACATCATTTGTCCCCCTTTTTTTCCCAGTAAAAGCTATTTTTTCTATTTTTGTAAGTTTTTTTTCCTGATACGATGTGAGGTCAAAGGTCAGTCATCAAATTCGTAATTCGTGATCTTGGACTATATCAAATAAACTGACTTGACTTGAACATCTCAGATATGTGTTGCCGTCTCATGCTGGTTCCTCGGGGCCGCGCTTTACTCCCAATCATCACAAATAATAATGCTCCATCACATCTTGGTAAAGTTTTGAGATTGGCAGCGTGAGCTCGACCCTAAATATAAGATTTAAGAAGGAAGAACGTTGCCCTATAAAGCTGTTTGTAACTCGCTGCATCATTGTTACGCCGTTTCCTTTTTATTCTTTCCATCAAAGTCTCAATATTAGAGATTAAAGCAAACTAGAATAGTCAATGCTGCGTACAGAGAGAGACCTCCTGTCTCAGGGGCGGACACACACATCTCAAAACTCCTGTGTATTATAGTTTGTGTATATTCCACAGACCGTTTGACTTACTTGCATTTCAATTTTAAATTGCTTGCATGTCTGACAAGCTTTCAATATGAGGCACGCCCATGTGTTGTCATGGAGTGACACACAAATAATCTACCAGAGGCCCCTGTATAGATGAATATCCATGTGATAAAAATAAAATCCAGGTCAAAGAGAACACTTGCACTGAAGACTCCTCGTGATTTAGGGGCTAACATCGCATCCTCTGGAGTCCCATCATGCTGAACTGTGCTTTTATTTTATTTATTTTATTTATTTTATTTATTTTATTTATTTATTTCATTCATTTTTTTATATTTTTTTTATTGAATTATTGATTGATTTTATGTGTTAGTTTTAATAGTTTTATTTCATTAATTTCATTTATTTTATTTATATGTATTTAACCAGGAACAGCCTCATTGAGTTTCCTGGCCAGCACATTAAACAAAGTTTCAGACAAACAAAATAAAACACAAACAATAAAAAAAGAAGAAAGAAAAGTATTTTTTTGGATCACAGCGTGAGTGAAAACCAAAAATAAGACTCCAGTCGTCACGTCCCAGTTCACACGCCTCGGCTTCCCGATAATGCTCGACCGTTACAGTCGCGTCGGATGCAGCAACACGTTTCATACGGAGTGGTAACACTCGTTTCCTTTGTGATCCAAGACTCAAAAAGCTCACAGTTTGACGCCGGCGTGGAGGCGGGGCTTATGAACTGCGGCAGTATTGCAGTCGTGTCATGGCGTTCTCTGACTGCTGCGGAGGAGAATCGACCATCCAGAGAAATCAATAATGTACTCGGTTGAACAATCAATCCACAACGTGTGGGCCACACAGCCACCGGACCGGGCAACCGATGCCGAGTGATGTGTGTGTGTGTGTGAGCCACCGTGACCCCTGTGACCTTGGACCAGCAGGCGGATAACTAGGCGTTTGAATTAGGGTTCATACACATGTTGACCATGACCTTTCAACGACCTTTCCATAACCTTTAAACCAAATTTCCATGACCAAATATTTGGTGAAAATGACACAAATGAATGAGAGACAATAGTTTGATTAAAAAAGACAAACATATTGATAGAAATGCGTATTATTTTAATCAAACTGCGTAAATTAAAATATTAATATAACAAATTCCCATGAGTTGAAATTTTTTTTGGAATATAAACATTTTTTCAAAGGACTTTTCCAGACGTGGAAATACCTTCTTTTTTTTATTCCATGACTTTTCCAGGTTTTACATGACCGTACGATTCCTGTACTGCAGATTCAGGGTTCATACACATGTTGACCAATGGATTTCCATGACCTTTCCATGACCTTTCCATAACCTTTAAACACAATTTCCATGACCAAACATGTTGTGAAAATGACACAAATGAATGTGTTTGATTAAAAATGAAAAAATATTGATATAAATGTTTATTCTTTTAAACAAACTACGTAAATGAAAATATGAATAGAACTAATTTCCAGGACTTCTCCTAAATGTTGGGGATTTAAATTATTTTCAAGGAACTTCCCAGGCCTGAAAATAACAATTTTGACTTTTCCAGGTTTTCCATGACCGTACGATTCCTGTACTCTATGTTCAGGGGTCATACACATCTTGGCCAAGGATTTACATGACCTTTCCATGACCTTTCCATGACCTTTCCATAACCGTTAAACCAAATTTCGATGACCAAACATTTTGTGAAAATTACACAAATGAATGAGAGACAATAGTTTGATTAAAAGAATAAGTGTTGATATAAATGTCTATTCTTTTAATCAAATTGCGTAAATGAACATGTGTATATGACTTTTCCAAAACTTTTGTGATTTACATTTTTTTCAATGACTTTTTAAAAAAGATTCCATGACTCAATGTTAAATGAAGCCGTGATCACCTCAGAGAGCACATTTAAATCTCATTTAAATCTCATTTAAATCTCGTTTGAACTTCGCGGCGTGGCGTGTACCTTGTCCGCGAGGCCGGTGTGGCAGCGCCCCGTCTCCAGCAGCATGCGGACGATGTTGGTGTGTCCGTGCTCGCTGGCGCACATCAGGGCCGTGGAGCCCTCGCGGTCCTGGGCGTTCACGTCCGCGCCGCGGCTCAGGAGCAGCTTCACCATGGCGACGCGGCCGTGGCTCACCGCCAGCATGAGCGCCGTCTGGCCCGCCTGGAGAGAAAGAGCTAAGAGAGTTGGCTCAATCCTTTTTATCTGGACTGTGTTTCATCGGCTCATGCTGCGTTCACAACAAAAACGTAATATATATATATAGAAATATATATATATGATCTTATTGTTATCATTCACGAGGGCGTTAGATGTTCCGATGTTTTGTGTGACGTCCTCAACAAGTATGAAGCAGAACTAGCGGTTAGTTCTTCCGTGGTGGATGAAGGAAATGATAACTGTTTCCACGGAGATAAGCCACAGAGATAAGCCCCGCCCCCTCTGAGGCGCGAATCATCAAGCGAGTAAACTCACGCGAATACGACTTTTTTGTGTGAACGCAGCATTGAAACATTTCCTAAAATACACAGATTTTCCCAGAGGAGTTATTAAATCCCCCGACTGAAATACAACTTCATGTACAACTACAACAACAACAACAACAACAACAACAACACATCAAACAACAGAGCAAATCCTTCAATATTCAGTCGGTTTAGTGGACCCAATGATTCAGTGCAGGCATATGTTTCTATATGTAGATATAAATATGTATATATACTGTATATATATATATATATATATATATATATATTACCTGTCTGGAGCATGCATTGACGTCTCCCAGTCTCAGCAGTTGTTGCGCAACCTCCAGGTCATCGGAGCTCTCGGCAGCCGTCAGTGCGCCGAGCATCACGGGGGTGTAGCCGGCCTTGTTCACATTGTCCGTCTCACAAAGACCTGAACGCACAAATAAGTTCTGAATAAGTAAAAGAGGGAATTTCATCTCATTTGTGTGTGTGTGTGTGTGTGTGTGTGGTTGCCTCTCACCAGTGTCCAGCAGCAGTTTGACCACGGGGAAGTTTGAATGCGACACACTGTAGTGGAGCGCCATGTTCCCGTTGCCGTCGGTCAGGTTCACCACGTAGGGCAGCAGAGTGGGCGTGGTCAAGCCCACTCGCCTCAGGTACGATCTGACGGTGTCCACCTGCGACTCCTTCTGGCTGGAGATCTTGAACCACTCCTGGTAGAGCACCATCAGAACCTGGCGCTGGGGAGAGAGAGGGAGGAGTCAACCGATAGAAAGCACCCGGCAGCTTTTTTGTTGTTGTGTGTTTCATCAATTTGTTTATGTTGTTGAGCAGCTTGCATTTTCTGCCTACGGAACGGCCCTTTAAAGCACATAAATCCAGTCAGTGAAGTCAAAGAGCTCTGACACAACATCGAGAAAGAATCTGAAGCATTTTACCTAAAGGAAAAATATTTTTTTACACAAACAATTTTTTTTTACTCAACAACATTGATTTATTTACTCAAAAACATTTATTTCATTACTCAATATCATTTATTTTTTTATTAAAATTTTTTTTTTCATATAAAAACATTTAAAAGATGTACTCAAAAATATATTATTTTTTTTCTCAAAAACATTAATTTCTTTACACCAAAAGCATTTTTTTCTTCCTTAAAAATATTTTTTGTACATCTTTTTTTATTTTTGCAGTCACATATTTTTTTTCAGTCAAATCAGATTTGATTAAGTACATAGAAAATAAAATAAATAAAAGTATATGGTTAAAATGAATTTTTCGACAGCCGAAATAAAAGTCTTACCATTTCTTTGTCTGGTGATGAAACCTCTTCCATTCGGTCTTTAACATAGAGGCAGGCGTCGATGAAACCCTGGTCAACCTTCTCCCTGCACACAAAGACCAGGTGGCACCATCTTTATTTATTTTCATCCCATCCCCAAACAATTTTTCAAAAAGCATTTTTAATTTTCATAAAAAATGTAAAACGAAAACACCCCAAAATCTGTTCTTTCCCTAACATATGGCCAGCATGTGTCTCCATCAGTTACTGTGTACATATTGCCAAAGGTAACATATCCCTTTATCGGACAAGTGCTGAGTGACGAGTTAATATAAGTCCCGCCTTCTCTCACAGGGGCCCCGTCTACTGTCTGGCCCGGGGGCCTCAACCCCGTCTGCATACCTGAGGCCGATGAGTGACGGTCAGTGACAGGAAGGACAGCACTGCTGGTTAATGGCTTTGTGTTGTGGACGCCCAGCACTGGGGGGTGGAGTGTGTGCTGTGAGGAGCAAGTTGTTCTCGCTTGTGCTGGCACACACAGTGATGTCCGTGGAGACTAGTGTGCATGTAAAGTGTGTGTGTGTGTGTGTGTGTGTGTGTGTGTGTGTGTGTGTGTGTGTGTGTGTGTGTGTGAAACAGAGGCTTATCGTGTGAACCTGTGCGATATATTAAGAGGTAAGTGGGGGTTGTACGAAAGTGTAAGTAGGTATGATTGTGTTTTAATTGGACGTATGTGTGTACGTTTAGGTGTGTGTGTGTGGGTGTGTTTGTGTGTGCATGTGTGTTTGGGCGGCGGGGGCGGTATATTGAAGCGTCATTCAGACTTATATATATACATTTATATATACAGTATATATATAAAAATACGAATGTATAAATATAATTATATATATATGGAAATACATATAAATATAAATATAAATATATATAAATATATAAATATATAAATATATATATATAGAAATATATATGGAAATAAAAAAATATATATACATAAAAATATGTATATAGAAATATATATATATATATACGGAAATATATATATACATAGATATATACATAGAAATATATATAGAGAAATATAAATTATATATATATCATGCTTTGTGACATAAAAAAAAAAGGATTCACTAGCCTTTAAAAATAAATAAAAACTTGCCCCATGCACTTTCCACTATGAATAACATCTGTACGGGCCACAGACAGAAGCCGGTGCTGACCAATCCCAGTTAATGGGTAACCATCTGTCTCTTTCCAGGCTCCACAGCTACGACGTCCCCCCTGACTGGGATGAACCAAGCTTCCCCGTCGCTCTCACCCTTCAGCCTGCTCCTCCAGGAGCTCCTGGCTGCCCCCGATGTCCAGAAGGCCTCGCTCAGCCTCCTCCTCTGCAGCCACGGCACCTCCTCCCTCAGCGGAGACCTCCGCATCCTCCTTCTGCTCCGTCGCCGCTCCCTCCTCACTCGACTTGTCTTCTGGCTGAGGCTCCGCCTCTTTTTCCTTCTGGACCTCCGGTTCCGAGCTTTCTACCTCTTCTTCCTCCACCTCCTCTACCTCCTCTACCTCGACCTTTGACTTCTCATCACCGCTGGACTCTTCGCTGGACGTCGACTCGTAGCTGGAGGTGGACACAAAGCAAGTAGACATGCACAATTTTCATAGAGGCATAGACACAAAAAATCATCATGGCTGCCCTCAAGGGGTTGGAAGTGAAACATAGTATAAACTACTCCCATATGTATGGTTAAATAACTCTCTTTGCATTTCATTATTGAATATTTGACTGTAGAAATATTATACATAAGAACATTTCTCTAATAAATCCATTTCATTTGAAACCTTCAAAATAAAAGCACAGGATATTTTTCTCACATTTCTTGAAGAAAAAGGTGATCATATGTCTCGAAAGCCGCCACGGGCCACATAAAATGACGTGGCGGGCCGCGAGTCGGCCCCCGGGCCTTGTCTTTGACACCTGTGATCTAGAATAAAGCTTTTGTATCCTCCTAATGAATACCTAAAGGGGAGCTAAAGAGTGAGAAAATAAATGATAGTTTAACAGATATCCATCTGTAAATGATGCAGGATGGACAACGGTTGGTCTGTCGTTGGCTTAGGAACATTTAACTAATTAAAGTTACGTGTACACAGAAATTAGACACGGATACAGAAGCAGCCAAATCAATAAAAGACCTAAGCAGCTAAAAACTAATAGGGAAGCCGATAAGTCAACAGAGGCCAAGGCTGGATGAACACAAACAGATCGTTATCCTCGAGACCCGGAGACCTCGAGACCCGGAGACCTCGAGAGACGGAGACCTCGAGAGACGGAGACCTCGAGAGACGGAGACCTCGAGAGACGGAGACCTCGAGACCCGGAGACCTCGAGAGACAAAGACCTCGAGACCCGGAGACCTCGAGACCCGGAGACCTCGAGACCCGGAGACCTCGAGAGACGGAGACCTCGAGACCCGGAGACCTCGAGAGACGGAGACCTCGAGAGACAAAGACCTCGAGACCCGGAGACCTCGAGACCCGGAGTCCTCGAGACCCGGAGACCTCGAGACCCGGAGACCTCGAGAGACGGAGACCTCGAGACCCGGAGACCTCGAGAGACGGAGACCTCGAGAGACAAAGACCTCGAGACCCGGAGACCTCGAGACCCGGAGTCCTCGAGACCCGGAGACCTCGAGACCCGGAGACCTCGAGAGACGGAGACCTCGAGAGACGGAGACCTCGAGAGACAGAGACCTCGAGAGACAGAGACCTCGAGAGACGGAGACCTCGAGACCCGGAGACCTCGAGAGACGGAGACCTCGAGAGACGGAGACCTCGAGAGACGGAGACCCGGAGACCTCGAGAGACAGAGACCTCGAGAGACGGAGACCTCGAGAGACAGAGACCTCGAGAGACAGAGACCTCGAGAGACGGAGACCTCGAGACCCGGAGACCTCGAGAGACGGAGACCTCGAGAGACGGAGACCTCGAGACCCGGAGACCTCGAGAGACGGAGACCTCGAGACCCGGAGACCTCGAGACCCGGAGACCTCGAGAGACGGAGACCTCGAGACCCGGAGACCTCGAGAGACGGAGACCTCGAGAGACGGAGACCTCGAGACCCGGAGACCTCGAGAGACGGAGACCTCGCGGAGACCTCGAGCAGAGACCTCGAGACCGGAGACCTCGAGACGGAGACCTCGAGACGGAGACCCGGAGACCTCGAGGACGGAGACCTCGAGACGGAGACCTCGAGCGGAGACCTCGAGAGACAGAGACCTCGAGGCGGAGACCTCGAGACCGGAGACCTCGAGAGACGGAGACCTCGAGAGACGGAGACCTCGAGGCGGAGACCTCGAGACGGAGACCTCGAGAGACGGAGACCTCGAGACAGAGACCTCGAGAGACAGAGACCTCGAGAGACAGAGACCTCGAGAGACGGAGACCTCGAGAGACGGAGACCTCGAGAGACGGAGACCTCGAGAGACAGAGACCTCGAGACCCGGAGACCTCGAGAGAGAGACCTCGAGACGGAGACCTCGAGGCGGAGACCTCGAGACGGAGACCTCGAGACGGAGACCTCGAGACCGGAGACCTCGAGACAGAGACCTCGAGAGCGGAGACCTCGAGACGGAGACCTCGAGACCCGGAGACCTCGAGACCCGGAGACCTCGAGACCCGGAGACCTCGAGAGACAGAGACCTCGAGAGACGAGACCTCGAGAGACGGAGACCTCGAGACCCGGAGACCTCGAGACCCGGAGACCTCGAGAGACAGAGACCTCGAGAGACGGAGACCTCGAGAGACGGAGACCTCGAGAGACGGAGACCTCGAGACCCGGAGACCTCGAGAGACAGAGACCTCGAGAGACGGAGACCTCGAGAGACGGAGACCTCGAGAGACGGAGACCTCGAGAGACAGAGACCTCGAGACCCGGAGACCTCGAGAGACAGAGACCTCGTGAGACAGAGACCTCGAGACCCGGAGACCTCGAGAGACGGAGACCTCGAGAGACAGAGACCTCGAGACCCGGAGACCTCGAGAGACGGAGACCTCGAGACAGAGACCTCGAGACCCGGAGACCTCGAGAGACGGAGACCTCGAGAGACAGAGACCTCGAGACCCGGAGACCTCGAGACCCGGAGACCCGGAGACCTCGAGACCTCGAGACCCGGAGACCTCGAGAGACAGAGACCTCGAGACCCGGAGACCCGCAGACCTCGAGACCCGGAGACCTCGAGACCCGGAGACCTCGAGAGACAGAGACCTCGAGACCCGGAGACCCGGAGACCTCGAGAGACAGAGACCTCGAGACCCGGAGACCTCGAGACCCGGAGACCCGGAGACCTCGAGAGACAGAGACCTCGAGACCCGGAGACCTCGAGACCCGGAGACCCGGAGACCTCGAGAGACAGAGACCTCGAGACCCGGAGACCCGGAGACCTCGAGAGACAGAGACCTCGAGACCCGGAGACCCGCAGACCTCGAGACCCGGAGACCCGCAGACCTCGAGACCTCGAGACCCGGAGACCCGCAGACCTCGAGACATCGAGACCCGGAGACCTCGAGACCCGGAGACCTCGAGACCCGCAGACCTCGAGACCCGCAGACCTCGAGACCCGGAGACCTCGAGAGATGGAGAACTCGAGAGACGGAGACCTCGAGAGACGGAGACCTCGAGACCCGGAGACCTCGAGCGTGACACGATGTCGGCACACATGTCCAACACATCCTTCACACAGTGAAACATACACATGAAAATCCATTGGCATGTTTGCACACTCACATACGCAAGCTTGGACAAAACCCGACTCTGTTCGCTGTGTGTGTGTAGGTGTGTGTGTGTGTGTGTGTTCATTTAAATGTATCATGAAGGAACCTCTGTGAGGCCAACGATCAGATAAGTCTGAATGCCACTGATTCATGCTTATTTGAAGGCACACACACACACACACACACACACACACCACAAGAGGCGTTCAGGGGCCACAGCATTCTCTGGATTCCAGAGGAGCTCAAGATAGGGTTCGACTATCCAGAGAGAATAAATGCAAACAGCAGCCCACTTCCTGTGTGTGGGCCGGAGACTAAAGATAGTCAAAGAAAATATTGTTGCCTGACATGTTTTTGTCTCATTATTAAATATCATCTGTAACATTGAGATGCAACAAATATTAAGTGTCAAGAACAAGAGATAAACTAGATGTGGACCTTCTTATTTAACTTATTAATGGTTATATATATAACGAGCATCTCAAAACAATATCCATGAATGATAATTCATTCTGTGTGTGTGTGTCTATACGGGTGATTCATGTTATAAACTGTAACACCAGACACCTGCACCTATAATCACAGCAGCCAGAAAGAAGAATCTCTCTCTCACACACACACACACACACACACACATACACACACACAGACACTCACACACCGCATCAGAAAACGCCGACATAAGCATGCTTGCACAAAGCACTGAGGTATCTCAATACTGACACAAATATGCAGACTCATCACATAAAGTACACACATTCACACACATTCACACACATTCACACACATTCACACTGCCAGTAGCAGCAGTGAGGTCAGAGTCGGGGCAGTGTGTCTTCCGGTGAGACGAAGCAGATGTGTGAAACACAGCTGGACTCGGTTCACATGGGCACCGTGGTCAAACTCGGACAACTTTACACATTTATTTGAAAACTCTGGAAATTGGAAGAATTTCTTTGAATTTTCTCGAGATGAAATAGAACATAGCGTTCAAGTTACGCTGCAATAACGTCCACAGCGGGATTCATGAAGGTTCATTCCTCAGAAGGAAACGTTAATGGACTCTCGGTTTAAAATGCACAGGAACAGAAGTGAAACAGAAATGAAGAGAGGGATGAGGAAGAAGACGTTACCCTCCATTCACCCCGACGAACTTCAGGTTCTTCTTGGCGCCCTTGTTCCCTTGCTTGTTAGCAACACCATCTTTCTTCATGATTGATTTGAGACCTGGTGGACAGGAGGACAGAGAGGGGAGGGGGGAGGGGGGGGGAAATGAATTAGTGTTTGCGTGTTTTGTGTGTGTGTGTGTGTGTGTGTGTGTGTACACAATGCTGAAAATATTCATACTCTGTAATCATTCCCAAAACCTGTCACACAGGATAAATAATGGTTCTTAAATGGTTCTTTAAAAGGCTTTGTGGTTCTACGAAGAACCATTACCTAATGAAGAACCATTGTTTCATTTGGGACACCTTTATAGGTTCTTTGAAGAACTCTTTAAGGGAATGGTTCTTTAAAGAACCCTGGTTTGAAAGGTTATTTGTGGAACCAGAAATGGTGCCTTGAATAACCATTTTTTAAGGTTCTTTGAGACACATTTATAGGTTCTTTGAAGAACTATTCAAGGAAATGGTTCTTTAAAGAACCTTGGTTTGAAAGGTTCTTTGTGGAACCAGAAATGGTGCCTTAAAGTATAATTTTTTTAAGGTTCTTTGAGACATGTATAGGTTATTTAGAGAACTACTGAAAGAAATGGTTCTTTAAAGAACCCTGGTTCGAAAGGTTCTTTATGGAACCAGAAATGGTGCCTTAAAGAACCATTTTGTAAGGTTCTTTGGGACACCTTGATAGGTTCTTTGAAGAACTCTTTAAGGAAATGGTTCTTTAAAGAACCCTGGTTCGAAAAGTTCTTTGTGGAACCAGAAATGGTTCTTCTATGGCATCCCTCTGAAGAACCATTTTCGGTTCCAGATGGCACCTTCATGTTTCTGTGTGTGTGTGAGCGATTCAGATCTTTCACCCTTTGTGTCGAGGTCTGACTCTGTTAACTACACAACTGAGTCATTACACCTCGAGCCATCGCCAGATTGCATATTTTATTCCGCTCTTTAAATTATCTTTATTAAGATGGTTTGATTGCTCCTCTCAACCAACATCATTATCATTCCCCAACTGTCCAAACGGATTAAGTCGAGTGAAATGAGAGTTTATTACAATCCGACCTTTGTAGGATTATAATAAACTGAAGGGCAAAAGAGTCTTCTGACAGAAACATAACACCAGCTGTTGGAAAGCAGAACAGTCGAATGAGGAAGTTGCAGACTTGCAAATTTTAGGAAAAATAGGTGAATGAATGTGTATGGCAACCAGGGGGTCACGGGATGTTTTAATGAATATGAAAATAATGTCAAACACGCCTGGTCTTTGCAGGTCTCGGATCTTTTCTGATCCGATTGAACCCCTCCGGGAGGTTATGGACGAACGCGTTCAGCCTCCTGTGGAATATGTGTCACCTCCCTTTACAACAGTTACTGCAATTCAATTAAATTCAGTTTATTTTGTATAGCCCAATATCACAAATTATGAATTTGCCTCAGACGGCTTTACAATCTGTACACATACGACGTCCCTGACCTCACATCCGATCAGGAAACAGTAACGACACACTCTGAAATTCAAAAAAATCACAAATAATATCTTCGTCTTTCAATCGCAGAAGAAAAAGATCTTCTGGCAGAAAGAGGGAAGCTAGAGCCTCGTTTGTATCCTTCAGGTAAAGGCAACAATAATATAACTGTGAGTGAACAGCATCTCACTGTCAATGCCAAGTTAGCGAGAGCTCATTAAGTGAAGAAGATTTTCGCAAGAGAGAAGAACTCGTTCAAGATTATGACCTTCAGACTTTTCAAAAAGGAAATGAAGACTTTCCTCTTTCATAGTCTTATAGTTCGGGCTGAATCAGGTTCACCTGGTCCCGCCCCTAGAGATGCTGCTATAGGCTGATAGGCTGCTGGGGGACGTTTTAGGATACACTGAGCACCTATCTCCTCTTCTCTCTCCTTATGGATGTTTTAGGATACACTGAGCACCTATCTCCTCTTCTCTCTCCTTATGGATGTTTTAGGATACACTGAGCACCTATCTCCTCTCCTCTCTCCTTATGAATGTTTTAGGATACACTGAGCACCTATCTCCTCTCCTCTCTCCTTATGGATGTTTTAGGATACACTGAGCACCTATCTCCTCTTCTCTCTCTCCTTATGGATGTGTTAGGATACACTGAGCACCTACCTCCTCTTCTCTCTCCTTATGGATGTTTTAGGATACACTGAGCACCTATCTCCTCGCCTCTCTCTCCTTATGGACGTTGTAGGATACACTGAGCACCTATCTCCTCTCCTCTCTCCTTATGGATGTTTTAGGATACACTGAGCACCTCTCTCCTCTTCTCTCTCCTTATGGATCTTTTAGGATACACTGAGCACCTATCTCCTCTCCTCTCTCCTTATGGATGTTTTAGGATACACTGAGCACCTATCTCCTCTTCTCTCTCTCCTTATGGATGTTTTAGGATACACTGAGCACCTATCTCCTCTTCTCTCTCCTTATGGATGTTTTAGGATACACTGAGCACCTATCTCCTCTCCTCTCTCCTTATGGATGTTTTAGGATACACTGAGCACCTATCTCCTCTCCTCTCTCCTTATGGATGTTTTAGGATACACTGAGCACCTATCTCCTCTTCTCTCTCTCCTTATGGATGTTTTAGGATACACTGAGCACCTATCTCCTCTCCTCTCTCCTTATGGATGTTTTAGGATACACTGAGCACCTATCTCCTCTTCTCTCTCCTTATGGACGTTGTAGGATACACTGAGCACCTATCTCCTCTCCTCTCTTCTTATGGATGTTGTAGGATACACTGAGCACCTCTCTCCTCTCCTCTCTCCTTATGGATGTTTTAGGATACACTGAGGACCTATCTCCTCTTCTCTCTCTACTTATGGATGAATTTCCATCTCTCCATCACACATTACAAACTCTGCTTCCTCCCCGGAGTCTTTGTGCCTTCACGTCTCGTCGGGTCATAGGGACGTTTTAGCATACACTGAGCATCTACCTCCTCTTCTTTCCTTCCTTATGGATGAATTTCCATCTCTCCCTCGCACATTACTAACTCTGCTTCCTCCCCGGAGTCTTTGTGCCTTCACGTCTCGTAGGGTCCAATAGACCCGGCTGTGTCTGATGCCTCCTGCCACGGCCCTGCTGATGCACATTTGGTAATTTGTGATATCGGGCTGTATAAAATAAAGTGAATATAATTTAATTGAATCAGATCGATCGACTGTCGCAGTTATTTTGTCCCTCTGAAGTATTTCCAGGCCCGACGTACACGGGTCAAGATTATCGACCGCCAACACGAGACACACGGCCGTGACATTGTCGGGTCCTACTGATGTCTGTAACGGCCTTATAATCGATGGCGCATTGGCCTCTGTGCTGACTCCCTTTGGCTCTTCACCCGGCACGGCTGCCCCGGCTGAGCCCGACAGCGAGACACAGCGCGGAGGCTCCGTCATGTTTTATGCAGGGACACGAGGATGTGGTTTTGAGCCAGATTCCACCAGAAGGGAAAGATCCCAGCCACCAGCAACCACCTAAGAGTGCGTTTGGATCCTGACATTCTCTCCGGAGAAAATAGCAGCAGAACATATTTGGCATTTCGATACACCCTCCATCTTCTGATAGATTAAACACGGGTGTCATTTAACCTCGCCTCACTGTGCATGAGATGTTTCACTCAACCCACTTGAGTCTATGATGACTGGGTTGAGTAAAAGTTCTCAATGCAACAGGAGAAGTTTCGGTTTTTCAATACCTAGTAAAAACGCACATCTGGTTTAAAGAAGTCGGACTTCGAGGATGTTGAACGCAACCTCAGAGAAACTTCAGAGTGCACACACTGTACACACACACACACATCACTTAAAACCACTTCGGTGTTCTGCCCTCCCAACACTGAACTTGAAATGAACTCTCAAGATAAAATCTGTGTGTACATGTGTGTGTGTGTGTGTGAGTGTGCTTGAGAGTCCATTTGACTGTGTAAGTAAAGTGCTTCTTCGCATATGTGTGCACTTATCTGTGTGTGTTAGTGTGCACTGCGTGAAGCATGAAATAAGTACTTGATATATATGCACGGTGGTAATTGGATGTTATGTCACGAGGGCTTTGCAGCATGTGATTGTCTATCTTTAAAAACACAAGATGTGTTATGCTGCCACCATTCATGATTAGAGCATGATATCATGATGCGGTTTGCAGTTTTCTACTTTACTTTACCTTGTATTACATTATATTTACCGTAATACAATGCATGTATAAATATAAAAGACGGTAAACGGGCTGTGCAAAGAAAAGCTTTAAAAAAAACGATAACATAATTAATATGAACGAACTCGAAGGCGAGGGAGACATTTTCCTCTGACATTAATTTGGTTGAGTATTAGAGGGTGGATGTGACAATACATCACGGTCCATATCACTCAGAGTCATGAGACTCCTGGCAAAGTATTGGATAATGAAGTATCTAGAAGAGTAACGGGTATTATAATTCCGATGAGAGGGAAATGAATTATTCCTGACATTGTTCTACTTCAACTGCAGAGTCAAACTGATATCGAGTCACGGCCGAGTGAAGTCCAAGTAAAGTACCCTGTAAAGATGTCGAGCGGTTCTCTTCACTCCGGTCCTAACAGTACTTCATTCATGTCTAGGTACTGACAGCAGTTTATTTATGAATAATTAAATAGGACTTGTTGTTCATTGGTCGCAGTGAAAATGAACTACAATCACGACGAAACACGAGGACACCTCCTCGCTGTAAGTTTCATAGTAATATCCCAAACTCTAAACACTCGCACCTTTCTTGTTCTTGTACATATCACCACCTTCTATATAGTGTTTTCTTTTATATTTATTCTTATTATAGTGTTATTTCTAAACTGTTGACTCTGCACTAGATTCACAATGTGTCTGGACTGTTGGTCTACAGGCACAAATGTCAAATAAAACCCTTGAATCTTGAATTTAAAAGCGTGTGTCTCACAGCAGCTACGACGTGTTCTGATATGAGGGAATAAATGTTCTACCAGAACTATTAAAAAGCTCCACAAGAGTAACCCCAGAGAAATCTGTCAAAACATTCTAGCAATATTTGGCCTTTTTTTGTTCAGGGGAGAGAAGTAAGGATGTAGAATTGATATTCAGGCTACTTACTAGCTAACGTAGACTCAGCTCATTGCGTCTACAACAAATAGGTACAGTGTAAACCACGGGATGGGAACTGAACAACGGGCCTACCTTGTTCTTGCTGTTTGCTGGCAGCGGCAGCTTTCTGGCCCGGGGAGTAGAAAGCAGAGAGGACACTGAGGGAGCTGACCAGTTGACTTTGAATTGTGCTCATTTTGGAGGGACCGGCCTTCCCCGCTGATTTCCCTGTTGTCGCCGCAGGGACCGCTTTCCCCGCAGGCTTGGCTGACGCTCCTTTCGCTGCCTCTGCTCTTTTCCCCGCCGTCTGTTTCTGGACGCCGGGGTTTTCCTGCTGGCTGGCCGTCTGTTGAGTTCCGGAGCCGCTCCCCAGCTGTGCCCACTGCTCGCCCAGAAGCCCCGTCAACCGGGTTACGACTTGGCCCAAAGCCGCCGGCGACGTCGGCGACTCGCAGGAGCCTCTGCGAGAAGGCTCGGCCTCGCCGGAGTCCCGACGCGACGCCTGGGTCTCGCCCGAACCGGAACGCTGAGCGGTTTCGCTGGAGCCCCGGCGCAGGGATTGTGTCAGGTTGCTATCTTTTTGAGGTTGTTGAGTCTCACCGGGACTTCTGCGAGAGCCCTGAGATGGAAGTTGAGCTTCGATTGACCCCTGGCGAGTTGGGCGCGTCTGGGCTTCTCCTGACCCTCGACTGGGAGGTTGCGAAGCTTTAAGCTCTTTGGAATTCCGTCGACCTGCAGTGGTTTGTGCTTGAGTTGATTTGGGACGGGTTTGGACACTGGAGCCCGGAGGCGCACCTTGAGTCTCAGTCTGCAGTTGTAATTTTGATCGTTTCCCACAAGACGCCCCGGGAGGCCTCTCTGCTAGGGTGCTGTCGTCAACCTGAGACGGACGTGAGGCTTGGTGTTTTACCTGTGGTTCAGAGAGCTTTTGGGGGGTTTCGGCCTCAAGCTGAAGTGGAACCTGCACCTTGGGGTGTGCTTTTGTCTGGGGCTGGGACCGCTGCGCTTGAGTTTCACCAGATCCCTTACGAGGACGCACGGGAGCAGCTTGAGCTTGAGCAGGTATTGGCGGAGCCGGCTCTGCCGAGAGTTTTCGGCCTCTCTGGGGTCGTACTGGAGCCACAGTCTTCACAGCTGCGTCCTCTGCTGCTGCTGCTGCTGCTACAAATGTGTCAGTGACCTCAGGCTCTGAGTATGATGCACACACGATCACACCTTCTGCTGTTTGTGTTCTCTCTACGGTCTCCTTTTCAATCTGGGGTGCTTCAACACTTTCTTTTACTTCACTCTTTAGGGATTCGATTTCTTTTGTTACCGAGTCATTCTCCGAAGTAAATGTTTCAATCTCTGATTCTGTGTTTTTTCCTGCTGCAACAAGCGCTTGATCCTGACTTTCAATATCTGAAGCTGCGGTTTCTTCATCTCTGTTTTCCAGAACTGCGATTGAACTCTCTTTTACGGCCACACTTTCACTTTCTCCGCTCTCTATTTGAATGATTTCATTTGCTTTCTTATCCTCCACTCCACTAACCACACTGCCTACCTCTTCTGATCTTTCACTGCATGGGCGTTCTCTCACTTGACTCTCTGACTCTGCATCTCTCTCTGCGTTTTTACCCTGTGATTTCTCTACCTCTGTCTCAATCTGCCGATCTGCCCTCTGTGCTTCCACCGTCTCCGTCACCCTGTCCACGGTGTTCACTTTCTCCGTCTCTGTCCCCCGGTCTACGCTGCTGGCCCTTGGTCTCTGCGGGTGGTCCGCTACGGCCTCCCCCTCTGTTTCGGTGACTTGGTTGACCCTTTCCGCTCCGGGCGTCTCCGTCATCTGATCCTGAGTGGCGATCCTCTCCGTCGCCGTGCCCCGTTCCATGCTGTTGGCTCTGGGTCTCGGTGGGCTCACAGCAGCCGCTTCTGCCTCCATCTCTATCAACTGTTCATTTGTGTCAACTGCATTTGTTTCTATTCCCTCATCGATATCTTCAGTCCCCGCTGTGGGTACGAATACTTCAATACAGATCCGTGCCGTATCTGTTCCCTGATCTACTTTACCGAGTGACTCCGTCTCTGTCTCTTGGTTGGCAGAATCTACCTTCTCTGTCTCTGTCCCCGTGTCAATACTCTCTCTTCTTGGCCTGTTTTGTCCATCCGGTGTACACACCTCCACCCTCACTCCATCACTCAGTTGTAGTATTCTCTCCTCTTTTTCCTTATTCTCATCTATTTGTTCTTTCAAAAGGCTCGTGGTTCTCTCCAGATCGTGGCTAGCCTGAGTCAGTTTAGCCTCCAGTACCATTAGCTTGTCCTGCAGGTTCTGCATACTGTCGGGGTCCTCGAGTTTGTCTTCTTTTGCCGCATCACCATCTTGAATACTGCTGGTCTCTGCATCTTTTATAGCCCCCCTAAGTGATGTTAATTCCTGTCCTGCAATGTCCTTTGATAGCTTTTGCACTGCATGCTCCAGTGTACCCTCTAAAGTCTCTTTTTGTATGTCCGTTTTTTCTGACATTTGTGTTTCTCTCACTGATTCTTGTTCTCTTGTATCTGCATGTGCCGAGGAACTCTTCAAAGATTCTTGATTTATCTCCCACTCTTTTTGTAATGCTTTACTTTTCTCTGTAACACCTTGTTTCTCTTTCCCTGTTACCATTTCTCCGGTGGGTTGAGTCACCAGAGCTAAGTTGAGCCCTTCTGAGGGTCTGTGTCGTTGTGGCGTCCCAGTGTGTGTCCCAGAATCAGAATGTGGTGCTTTTGTAGAGGATAATGAGGAGACCTTGGCTTGGGCTTGGGCCAGGGCTTGGAGCTGAAGCAGAAGCTTCTCCCTCTCCTCTCTCAGTGAACTGATCTGAGCCTTGAGTTCTGGGATGGTTTTGACCTGCTCTTCCAGCTCTCTGACCCGCTTCAGTGCCACTGTGATCTGCTGGTGAAGGCCCGTCCGATCCTGTGGAACACACCGTCTCTCCGTTATGTCCGGTGAAGCACGGAAAATATTCTCCGTCGAGCCGCTCTCCGGCGTTCCCACAATCCGGTCCGGACTGCTCGAATCGGAACCTTTCCTCTGCTGCAGGGTGACGGGCATGCTCGATGCTCGGAGCAGGTTCGGACGACTTTGAAACCCTCCAGTTTTCTCTTCACCGTCCTCAGCCCCAACTCCTACTTCACCTCTGGGCTTTGCTGAAACATAGCCAGCTCTTTGACCGGTCGTCCACCTTCCGATTTGGCTGGAAGTCCCCCCTTCGCTTGCCCTGAAGTCGAAGATCTGTTGGACCTCCGCCACCCGTGATTTAGGCTTAGGCCCCAGGGTGGACGTCCCAGACCATGTGCTGTCCTTTTCCTTCGGGGGAGGCCTGGCCCCATGTCCAGGAAGGCTGAAATTTCTGGGCAGGGTGCTGAATTTGGCCGGGCCCTTGACCCTGCGCTGAATGTGGACCCTTTTGATGGTATTGCCTTTTTCAATGTCGTCAACATATTTGAGGAAGTCTAGGTCCAGGTGGAAGCCGTAGGGCGTTTCCACTGAGTAGGGCAGCTGCTTCCTCTGAATGCCGGCCTCACTGACCTTGGTCTGAAAGCCGTTGGCTGTAGGGGATTAACATGACAATCGATAAATGTAATCAATCAATCAAACAATGCTTCTCCTACAAATAATAACAATTACAAATATAATAGCGATTACAGGCTGTACAGTGCAGCAAACACGGTGCTGCATTATGTAAAACCATATCTCTTACTGGGAATTGTAATTATCACGCAGCGGTTGTGCTAAAACAAACTAATCAGCATGCAACATGCTGCTCACGCTGTGTCATTTTACAGTTATCGCCTGAAGGAAATATACCCTTCATTGCTTTTGGCCACATACAAGGACAGGAAGTTAATTGTTTAACCCTTTTATGTCAGATATTGTGTTGTGTATTATGAAACCTGATTCAATATAACCAATTACTGTGTTTACAGTTGTAGAAAAATCGGGAAAAATCAGAATTGTGGTGCAAGGGGATTGGTTTTTTTTGAGCTTATAGTGACACTCACCACTTTTCTTGTCCATCGTGGGAGGCGGAGTTCTCAGTCATCGACTTGTGTTCGCTTCAGTTGGAGCTCGCAGCCTGGAGGAAACAGAAACAAGAGCCGTGTGAGAAAACGTAAATATGATCCATTGTTGTCGTCTGAACAGAACTGAATTCTCCATTCTTCCGAGTCTGATTGTTACAGGAGGAGGACAGAGCTGGGAAAAATCAAATAAACAAAAAGAAAATAGTATTTGATGATAAAGAAGCTTTCATTTATTGAAGAAAACTCACTGAATATTTTCACTGATTCTGTACAAGAAATACAATAAACCTAAATGATCACTCAATAATGAAGTCATGATTTTCTATGACGGTGAAAGGCAGCACCATTGTGCTCATTAAATTAATTAAATTAACGTTTCCTTGCCGAGCCAGAGCTTTAGAAGCCTTTTTAAAGTCAACACAACCCTGGAACAGGCTCACAAAAGAGGAACACTTTCCATTTGGTGCCACTTTGTTTCATTTGTTCCACTCGGAGAAGCCAAGAAACCGGAGCCGCTCGTCCTTTTCTATTTCTTCTTTTACAATGTGCTTGCTGAAGAGTAGTGTTAAGTAAGATGGAAAAACAATTCAGCCAGGGTAGTCAAAACTTTAAAGCGGCTTATATAAATCCTCCCAATAAAATATACGACTAATATTTAAAACTCGGTCAAATTGCTGCATTAAGTATTACAATATATGGCTCAAATCCATATTAAATGAAACCCTTGAGCCCTCACATGACAAATGGCAACTTTAAGGCTATTTAGCAAATAGGCACACGTTATTCATGTTATTTCAATTCAAATTTGTGTCACTGGAGTACAAAAATCTGCTGTGCCTGAAGCTCTATAGTTTAAAACATGCTGGAGTTCAAACTTCAACAATTTCATTATTTTTAGTAGGCAACCCGGCACATTATTATGCCGTTTACTGTATGTATTGGAACAGGTACGACAGGTATGTTTTTTTTACTGGGTTACACGTTCATGCAGATATTATAACCAATGCTATATTGCAACGTAAAGAGTTTTAAAAATGCAACAGTGCAGCTTTTTATGGTGTTACCTCTCTCCTTTCCTATTTTAATAACAATTTTAAAGAAGATGAAGGTCTAGATAAAGTGGAACCATTTTAAATAGCTGCTTTGGTGTCTCAAAACTATGGGAACACACACCTTGAATTGTTCTACAAGCAGTGAAACTTAACAAATATATTATAATTCATAGCAATTCTCAACAATCCAGATTCTAGGGATCGTGATCCCTTTTTTCCCGTGAACGTTTTTTTTAATTTTCTTTGGAGTTTTTCCTGATCCAATGTGAGGTCAAAGGTCAGGGATGTCGTATGTGTAAAGATTGTAAAGCCCTCTGAGGGCAAATTCGTAATTTGTGTTCTTGGGCTACACAAAATAAAATGAATTGAATTGAACTGTGTGTTGTGAGAGGGAACATATTGCAAGGCAAGAATCACATGAGCTGGAATTGCAATCAATCAAAAAATGACATCCAGTCCACCTCAGAGGCCTCAACAGGAATCTATACCGTCTCCACAGATTGAGCCTCGTTAATAAATAGATATATATGCACACAAATAGAGAGAGGCACAAAGATCAACTGACTGACAGCCTCTGCACAGGATCTGACACCACGTGATTGCTGCCATGGCAACCGTTCTTCAATCCACTACGTATGCGTGTCCCGGGAGTGAGGAGGAGAGGGCAAGGCATTCCTGACTCCTCCTGACGCGTCAATGCGACGACGGGTCGGCTCGCTGTCCTCGAGGCCTAATTAGCCGTTTCGTGAAGCAGAAGAATGCCGATCGTAAATTGCTGAGTGAAGTACAGAGAGAGATGCCCACTGGCAATTATGCACACTGGGCCCCGGCAACAAAACCATCCTTCATTAGATCATTACCGAAACGGAGAGACAGTAGGAGAGATGGGAGAAAGGGACGGAGAGGAGGGGAAGCTAAACAAAACAAAACAGAGGGAGCAGAGATGAAATGTGAATAAAGATGAAGAATGAAAAGCTGTTTGGCAGAAGAAGGGATCGAAAAGATGACGCTGTGAAAAGAATTACCACACTGACAATGAGTGACTTGACGGAAGTGAATAAATAAATAAAGAGTCTACCTTTCCTTCTCTCCAGTGCTGTTGTCAGTATTTTACTCTCAATGCTTCTTAGGCTAATGGAAGGCCTCAGAGCATCAGGAATAGTGTTGTATTTAGTGAGCTTCAGCATGGTAATATACATGATTATTAACAATTATGAGCCACGATATGTATATATATATAAATATATATACATATATATACATATATATATATGTGTGTATATATGTATATACATATGTATATATAAAAATATATATGTATATATATATACATATATATTTATATATATATATATATAACATCCACAGCAAGTAAATATGTTGTACATATTATATATATATAATATAATAATATATTATTACAGCGTATGCCAGTTAAGGATGGGACAATATGAAAATGTAATTACCCTAGTTAAAATAATTGCTATTTACGAGCTGAAACTGATAATCATCACAATCATTAAAACTCTAAACTGGCACTAAAAGACATTGGAATAATGTAATGTTATATAATGTAAAGACATCATTATTTTATTGCATCACTGATAGGACACATAACTTGTTGTCAATCTTAAAAAGGTCATCATAAAGTCCTGTTTAAATGAAGGACAAATCCATTATGTTCTTTCTCACGTAATCTTAATCATAATATGTTTCACTTCCCTCCTGTGATAGAGAGCTCGACAGCTTTTTTCTCAAGTCACTCGTGACGATATTCTCCCTTATCTTGATAATTCTTGTTTTTTAATTGATCCTATATTTCCCCCATCCCTTAGCACAGTGGATCGTAGATGATCCAGGTTGATTAAATATCATAAAACCCCTGATGATAAACGATCCACACGTCATGGATTACAGTCCAAATGATATGAGCTAAAAGCTCATAAAGTCTTATCCAAGTTGACACAAGTCTAAAAGGAGGATGTGGCTATCAACACCATGGCATTTTAGTCGCCATCTTTGTCGGCGCTTGTTTACGTGCGTGTGCTTCTATCGCAGTACGTCGGCCTGTGTCGGGGGTATTTGTAGGATTGGAAGAAGGGGGGGGCTGAGCCCCAAGGGGAGTGTCATGTTAGAGTATGTTTGGGTATGTTTTTTGGGGGTCCCCGGGTATCCATTGTTTCCGACAGTTCATGGATTGATTCAATCAGAAAGCGATGTTCTCTGTAGTTTTGCTGCATTCAGTATCTGATAACACAAACGATAGAAATTCAGGGTCATAGTGATATGTTTTGCTCATTTGGACACTATGGACAGAAAATGGTTCTTTAAAGAACCATCACCAACCGAAGAGCCATTCTTTCACTTAAAGCACCTTTGTAGGTTCTTTGAAGAACTATTTACAGAGATAGTTCTTTAAAAAAACCTGGTTTGAAAGGTTCTTTGTGGAACCAGAAATGGTGCCTTTAAGAACCATTTGTTGAAGGTTCTTTGAAACACCTTTATAGTTTCTTTGAAGAACCATTTAAGGAAATGGCTCTTTAAAGAACCTTGGTTTGAAAGGTTCCCACAGTTCATAGATTGGTTGTGATGTTCTCTGTAGTTTTGCTGCATTCAGTCTATGATAACACAAGAGACAGAATGTCAGGGTCATAGTGATATTTTATGCTCTTTTGGACACTAACACTGAGATAAAGATGAACTAGTTCAGTGTCAAATATACCATTCAATGGAATAAACATTATAATAATATATATTAATGCAAAGAATAGAGAGATGTTGACAGTTATTTCTTGTGTTTCGAATTTGCTCGTTCACTCTCGCTCAATGGAGACAGTTTCCAACTCTTCTTTTTCATTGCCTCAAGTCAAGCTGAATGTGAGCAGCTAACGCTCGTTAATTACCGATAGCTGAAGCCCCCTGAAGGAGGCCTAACGACGCCCCCGGTCTGTGTGTGTGTCTGGTTGAGTCACTGTTGTTGAGCTCTCACAGTCTCTCACACATGAACTTCATAATGACCCCCTTTACAGGACATCCAGCAATCACTCAACACCGATCCAATAAGCGTGGCAGCTGGTCGAGAGGCGGCGGCAATGTGAAGCCCGGAAGAGACGGGAATAATGAGCGTCGAGTAAATGAGCTCACACTGACAGCCCGAGGTTTTCATGTCGTCGGCGTGGAAAACCTCAACCAACGTAACACACACAGAAACATGAAGGTGCCATCTGGAACCGAAAATGGTTCTTCAGAGTGATGCCATGTTTGGGTTCACAAAGAACCTTTCAAACCAGGGTTCTCTAAAGAACCATTTCCTTAAATTGTTCTTCAAAGAACCTATAAAGGTGTTTTAAAGACCCTTCAAAAAATTAGGATTTAAGGCACCATTTCTGGTTCCACAAAGAACTTATAAAGGTGTCTCAAGGAACCTTTAAAAATGGTTCTTTAAGGCACCATTTCTGGTTCCACAAAGAACCTATAAAGGTGTCTCAAGGAACCTTAAAAATGGTTCTTTAAGGCACCATTTCTGGTTCCACAAAGAACTTATAAAGGTGTCTCAAGGATCCTTAAAATGGTTCTTTAAGGCACCATTTCTGGTTCCACAAAGAACCTTTCAATCCAGGGTTCTTTAAAGAACCATTTCCTTTAAGAGTTCTTCAAAGAACCTATAAAGGTGTCTCAAAGAACCTTACAAAAAGGTTCTTTAAGGCACCATCTCTGGTTCCACAGAGAACCTTTCAAACCAGGGTTCTTTAAAGAACCATTTCCTTAAAGAGTTCTTCAAAGATATCTCAAAGAACCTTCAAAAATGTTCCTTGAAGGCACAATTTCCAAAATGGTTCTTCAGTAGGTGATGGTTCTTCGTATAACCACAAAGCCTTTTAAAGAACCGTTTAAGAACCATAAATTGTCCTTGTGTGTGTTGTGTTTTTAGGATCCCAATGCCCAATATTGTATCTCAAAATGCCAAAACAATCTATGAGGGCAAAACTGTTATTCTTGCAAATACATCATATATGATGATATAAATTAAGGTTACACTGAATGTCAAGCTTGGACCACACACACACACACACACACACACAGAGCATTACTGCTCACCCAACCTACTGGGGAAGCATTAATTGAATGTCTTGGGTCATTACATTGGAGCGTCTGTATCTCGGATATTGAATTAGTCTGACGCACTGACACAGAGCAGACTCAGAGAAGACAGGCCGACAGGAAATAGGATTGGAGAGCGCGAGCGAGGGACAGGAAGGGAAGGAGAAAGTGTATTAAAGAAAAACAAGCAGAGACGGGAGTGGCAGCTGTACACACTCATATCTCAAACATGCAGCGCAACTGCTACGTTTCCAACTGATTGCCTTACTTCTACGTACGCATACGCCAAATCACTATTTATTTTATTTTATTTTAATTATTACTGTGCACCTCTAAACACAAGTGTTCATCAGCTAGAGATATGAAAGCATCGTCAGAGGAGAGGGAAACTCTTTTTATCATGAACCAAATAACACTTTTGGGCTGGGGTGGGCTCAACATCTCTATTATTTGCATTAATATATATTATTATCATCTTTTTTTCCCATTGAATTGTATATTTGACACTGAAGTAGTTCATCTTTATCTCAGTGATAGAGTCCAAATGAGCATAAAATATCAGCATGACCCTGAAATTCTGTCTCTTGTGTTGTCATAGACTGAATGCAGCAAAACTACAAAGAAACATCACAACCAATCTATGAACTGTGGGAACCTTTCAAACCAGGGTTCTTTAAAGAACCACGTCCTTATTTAGTCCTTCAAATATCCTATAAAGGTGTCTCAAAGAACCTTAAAAAATGGTTCTTTAAGGCACCATTTCTGGTTCCACAAAGAACCTTTCAAACCAGGGTTCTTTAAAAAACCATTTCCTTAAAGATTTCTTCAAAGAACCTATAAAGGTGTATCAAAGAACTTTAAAAAATGGTTCTTGAAGGCACCATTTCTGGTTCCACACAGGACCTTTCCAACCAGGGTTCTTTAAAGAACCATTTCCTTAGAGTTCTTCAAAGAACCTATAAAGGTGCCTCAAAGAACCTTAAAAAAATAGTTCTTTCAGGCACCATTTCTGGTTCCACAAAGAACCTTTCAAACCAGGATTCTTTAAAAAACCATTTCCTTAAAGAGTTCTTCAAAGAACCTATAATGGTGCCTCAAATGAAAGAATGGTTCTTCAGTAGGTGATGGTTCTTTAAAGAACCATTTTGTGTCTATAGTGTCCAAATGAACATAAAATATCACGATGACCCTGACATTCTGTCTCTTGTGTTATACTGAATGCAAGCAAAACTACACACTACTACATAATCACACCCTTTCTGATTGAACTATCGGAAACAATGGATATCTGGGGCCCCCCCCCCCAAAAAAAATATTGGGGCTTAGCCCCCCCTTTCTTTGAATCCTACAAACGCCCCTGGTCGGCACCCACCCGCCCGTCCAACGCTCAAGCTCCTGTGGGAACGCCACAGCAGGAATGACGGAGGCCGTGAGTCCTTATCGCGGCCCTGACACGGGACCAGCTATCTCTGTTTACCCGTGTGCTACCTTGAGAATGAAAGCGGGGATGCCGAGCTCAATACACCGACTCTCAATACACCGACTCTCAATACACCGACTCTCAATACACCGACTCTCTCGGCCAGAGAGACGCACAAAAACAAAGTTGAGCAAGAGACAAACAGAAGACACATTTTTACTGCAGCACAGTATTACTGCAGGGCAATTACAACAAAGCAGCACAAGATGGCCTCTCATGGGACACCACGGTGAAAGATTACAAAAGGTACCTTATTAACATTCATCATCAACATTTTACTGGATTAAAGTCAATATCTAACTGTTTTTACAGTTTTCTAAGTTGCTCTCTTCAGCAGATGAATTAATTAGATCATGCAAGTTTTGAAGGATTTTAAAAGATGTCCCTTAAAAGGCGCACCTCATTTAATTTAGAAGATTTATTTTGTGTGAAGTTGATCAGGAGTAAGACCTTTATCTTTACACTGAGAAGTGGATTAATTTGTGTACATTAGTATGTTTTTATTTCAATTAACTTAAGTTCAGTTTATTTTGTATCGCCCAATATCACAAATTCTGAATTATCCACAGAGTGCTTTACAATCTGTACACATACGACATCCCTGACCTTTGACCTCACATCGGATCAGGAAAAAAACAACTGAAAAATAGAAGAAAAAAATCTTTTGCAGGGAGAAAAGTCAAGAAACAGAGGAGGATCCCTCTCAAGGATTGATAGAATAAATAGTAGTAGATTGAGACAATGACCCTATACTTTCCAATAATTTCCTCAGTAAACATTCTCAACATTGTAAACCAAACGATTTATTATGCTCTCATTGAGAGTAAAAAATAGACAATCCAGTAAGTTTGAATCTAGACGACAGGCTATGCTTTAGGCCGCGGCTTCATTTGTTATCCTATCACGCCGTAGTCATCTACTCCCATTACAGAGCAATTTCCGGTGGAGTAAAGTGTGAGTGAGGGACGCAGCTGGAGTAATTAGTTCAACCAGCGAGTTGCAGGTGGAGATCACAATCTTCCGTAATGACACATAATGAGCAGCAAACTAGGAAAAGGTTCTGATTGCTGAACCGGATCAAATGAAAGACGTCGATGGCCAGAACATGAAGACAGAACCACACAGAAAAATGATGGTTCTTTAAAAGGCTTTGTGGTTCTACGAAATTCTTTCGTTTTAGGCACCTTTATAGGTTCTTTGAAGAACTATTTAAGGAAATGTTTCTTTAAAGAACCCTGGTTGGAAAGGTTCTTTGTGGAACCAGAAATGGTGCCTTAAAGAACCATTTTTTGAAGGTTCTTTGAGATACCTTTATAGGTTCTTTGAAGAACTATTTATTGACATGGTTCTTTAAAGAACCCTAGTTTGAAAGCTTCTTTGTGGAACCAGAAATGGTGCCTTAACGAACCATTTTTGAAGGTTCTTTGAGACACCTTTATAGGTTATTTGAGGAACTATTTAAGGAAATGGTTCTTTACAGAACCCTGGTTTGAAAGGTTCTTTGTGGAACCAAAAATGGTTCTTCTATGGCATCACTCTGAAGAACCATTTTCGGTTCCAGATGGCGCCTTCATTGTTCTGTGTGTAGGAGACATGTATCTGATATCTTGGTGCTGAGTCTGTCTGTTCTCTGTAGGAACTAATCAGTGCCTCTGCTCTTGAGCCCAGTCTGGTCCATCCCACTTTATCTCCGTCTCGTATATTACAACTCTATACACCCCTGCACTGTAATACATGCCCAGACCTCTTCTTTTCAGTCCTAATCCAGTATGACAGTGTCTGTATCCACAAGGGGACAGATTGTTCACCCCATGATGCACAACATCTGGCAATCAACCCCAGAGACACGAGTAGAGAGGGAACTTCTGTCTCTGGGCTCCATTAAGCAGTGTCTAAAAAATCATCCCACTGGGCTGCTGTTTTATTTTAGGACAGACGCTTTTTATGTGTGGAACTGCAAATTAAGATTATGAGTTGCACTTAATACTTGATTAAAGTGGAACATGAATTGTACACTAAAGGAAGACGCTCTTTACCTCCAGTCCTTTTCTGGGTGACAAGTTATCCGTTGAGCCCAAATGAGACAACAAACAAACCCTCTGTGCTCGTTACTGCTTTAGTTCAGTTAACATGAAACTATATGTTCTGTTCATGACTGAGTGGAAATGTTCTTTCTAAACTCAGAGCAAACAATAGAGACTCATGCTTATAAAAAAGGTGCAAAATTGCTGTCTTTAAAGTCCATCTTTCTTTTGTTCAGTTGCCAGCTTCCTTTGCCTCGGCGTAAGGGAAATTAGTTTTAAGAGGATCAAATACTTCAAAGATTCCAGTCACATTCAGAAAGACGACTAAGGATGTGCACAGGATGCATGTGGAGGATGACCTCCGATGTATCGCCGAATATTAGAGCCCCGTTCCTTTGCAGCATGGGATGAGTAAACCGATCCCCCGATTTCCTTGTCAACATCTCCGTTTATATACAGTCACCCAATGTTGAACAAACAGAACTTTATCTATATCCATTTTTGAGTATATCCGGCCTTCCACCTCGAGCTTTTAGCCTCAAACAGGTCCGTTAAACTATTCAACTTTCTGAAATGTATAAATGCTTATCCAAACTTAAAACAGAACTGCGATTACTTTTACCTTTTCAAAATAAAAGTCTGATTCATCTATGAGAGAGAAAGTAGCATAAAGCATCTATAAATTATTCAAACAATACAATATCATCTAGGCATACGTCAAAACCAATAAGGCAGGCAATCAACCCAACACAATAAACCTTCCATGGAGTTATTTACACTATTCAACACACAGGGACACACTGTGTCCTCTTCTTGTTGAGCGACTTTGCATGTGTATCAAAAAAAGATTTATAATTAGAGTTAATTCACGTCGTGGTGCATTAAAACCATGAATCACTTCACGGTGTTATACTCTGTCATATGACATCTGCACTGTGAAGAGTGCTTGTTCACATCGCGTCAGGGTCACCAATGTCGGAGCGCGGGAATGAACGCTGCGGACAAAGTTGGTTTCTTTGGCTGCACACTTCTGTGGCCGTTTATTCCACTCACACAAACAAATCACCCGTGACACTGGCAACTCGTGACCTTTAACCCCTCAACGCCACCTTGTTGCCCTGGTTACACTCCCAGCTCTTAAAGGGACCCGGTCACGTATATTGCAAGCCACCCTACTAGTCCTGTGAATTATGTGTCTCCGTCTACACTGAGATATTTTTTGAAATTATTGGATCCTTTTGGAGCTTTTTTCTAATAGAGGGCCAAAAAAAAAATCGGATGCAATTTCAACTGTATCTGTGTTAGCGTCCACGCGACTGCAGTAGCGTGACTATACCACTGTGCTGCTTCTGCCCCAACTGTCAAAAAGCAAAGATAACCCTGACACCCTGAGCCCACCCTGCGACCGTTTTATTATCAGCCCATCACGTTATCTTGGCACGCACGGAACGAAAGCATCTTCTGTTTTTCAGGCGGCCTTCCTCGCGCCCGAGTGGTGTTCCAGCAGCTGCCGGCTTTCATTAACGATAAGGGAAGCCGACACACCGTCTATTATTCATCGTAGCGCACATACAACCCCTTCTAGCGTAATGCCTACATCCTTCTCGAGGAAGTTAATGAGGGTGGTGAAGTGAACTGCTAACCGCTAATTAGAACGCGGGCTACCCGACGTCTCTATGTCAACATTGGCAGATGAGAGAGATGAAATGAGCAGGGACAAGTTGGAGACGGGTGGCAGAGGGATGGAGAGAAAGAAGACAGGAGAAGAGAATGTGGTTGGAGAAGTGCATAAGACATGGGGCAGAGCAGGTACACAGAAAAGTGAAGGTGCCATCTGGAACCGAAAATGGTTCTTCAGAGTGATGCCATAGAAGAACCATTTCTGGTTCCACAAAGAACCTTTCAAACCAGGGTTCTCTAGAGAACCATTCCTTCAATAGTTATTCAAAGAACCTATAAAGGCGTCTCAAAGAACCGTTACATTTTTTTAAGGCACCATTTCTCGTTCCGCAAAGAACCTTTCAAGCCAGGGTTCTTTAAAGAACCATTTTTGTTCAAAGAACCTATAAAGGTGTCTCAAAGCACCTGAAAAAAAGGTTCTTTAAAGCAGCGTTTCTGGTTTCACAAAGAACCTTTCTAACCAGGGTTCTTTCAAGAACCATTTCCTTAAAGAGTTGATCAAAGAACCCATAAAGGTGCCTCAAATGAAAGAATGCTTCTTCAGTAGGTGATGGTTCTTCGTAGAACCACAAAGCCTCTTAAAGAACCATTTAAGAACCATTATTGTTCTGTGTGTAGTCGGGGATGAGAGCAGAAGCTATCGTCGGAAAGAGACTCTCACATCTCTTCCATTCCCTCTCACTCACTATGACTGGCAAAAAAACAACTTGCACAAACACAAGCGTGTATAAAATATTCAAATGTGCAATATAAGTGAGTTTGAGCCGATGTATGAAAACGTGCTCTTAACGGAAAACCTGGGTTATAAATAAATCTGGTCCCCCCCCCACCCCTCCCCTCTCAGCCAAGAAGATTCTAACACAGGCAAAGCAAATATGAAATAGGACATTTATGCATGGGAGCACAGTCGGACACAATTTATTCCCCTTCACACACACACACACACACACACACACACACACACACACACAGTGATAAACAGCCTGCCTGACACCAACAGAGTGTGAAGCCAGGCCGCCGATAGCCGTGCAGAGCAGGCAGGAGGACAACTCTGGGAGGAAATCACAACACTCCTAAATTCACACTCTATTGATCTTATCGTGTGCTGACAGCCTTACAAGCCAGATTCTGCTTACGCACGCAGGAAACACACACACACACACACACACACAGAACGGAGAACAGGGATCGGACATGCACATTCAAATACCACTTTGAGTTGGCTGATCGCCTCACTGAGTAGCTCAATACTCAGTTCCCTGTGTTGCACATGAGTGTGTGTGTGTGTGTGTGTGTGTATGTGTGTGTTTGTGTGGCCTGATTGTCAGCCATTCCATTTATTCCTTCTGTATTGTATCAGCTGCCCAAGCTGTGTGAGGAGTTGTACAGAAAAACAACATATCTCTCTCTTTCTCTCTCTCTTTCTCTCTCTCGCTCTCCCTCTCTCTCCCATTTATACAAAACACATACACTCTCTCCGTCTTTCTCTGCTCGCACTCTTTGTCACACACGTCCCAGGCAAACACATGTGACCTATGTTCTACCCTGTAAAAATAGACTGCGAAAAACAGAGGGAGTGAGAAAAGGGTGGAGGGGGAGGTGCGGCAGATCAAAAAGAGAGGATGAGCAATGTGGAGGGTAAACAGAAGGGAATTATGGCAGAGGAAAAACTGAGAGCGGGAAGAAAAATAAGTAAAACACGAGCAAACAAGACAAAAAAGGAGAGGAGCGATAAAGGGAGAGATGGTTTGCCTCTCGCCCGCCACACACATCCACTCACCTCCTGTCTCTTTGAACCGCATCAGAGAAATAAAGGATAAGGAAAAAACACAGAGAAAAAGGAGAGGGGGAAAGGGTGGTGTTGGCAGAGAGGTGGAGGAGGAAAGAGAAGAGAAGAAGCTCTCTGGCTGGTCACTCTATCTGCTCTCTTAGTCATGATAGATTCACCAGCCTGGACCCGCCGCCACCAACTGCCCCAGAAAAACATAACGCCCTGAAAGATAAATGGGCTCACACACACGCACACACACACACGCACACACACACACACACACACGCACGCACACACACACACACACACGCACACACACACACACAGTAATCAGCCCCTGCTGCCCGTGTGTCATAGATAGAGCAGCAACTTGAAGTGTGTTCAGATGAAAGATATTCGTAAAAGCTTCAGATTTCCTGAAGTGAAAATGACCACGAGGGAAACATGAGTGCACACAGAAACATGAAGGTTCCATCTGGAACCGGAAATGGTTTTTCAGAGTGATGCCGTAGAAGAACCATTTCTGGTCCCACAAAGAACCTTTCAAATGAGGGTTCTTTAAAGAACCATTTCCTTAAAGAGTTCTCCAAAAACCTATAACGGTCTCAAAGAACCTTAAAAAATGGTTCTTTAAGACACCATTTATGGTTCCACAAAGAACATTTCAAACCAGGGTTCCTTAAAGAACCATTTCCTAAAATAGTTCTTCAAAGAACCTATAAAGGTGTCTCAAAGAACCTAAAAATATGGTTCTTTAAGGCAACATTCATGGTTCCACGGAGAACATTTCAACCCAGGGTTCCTTAAAGAACCATTTCCCTAAAGAGGTCTCCAAAAAACCTATAAAGGTCTCAAAGAACCTTAAAATGGTTCTTTAAGGCACCATTTATGGTTCCACAAAGAACATTTCAAACCAGGGTTCCTTAAAGAACCATTTCCCTAAAGATGTCTCCAAAAAACCTGTAAAGGTCTCAAAGAACCTTAAAAAATGGTTCTTTAAGGCACCATTTATGGTTCCACAAGAACCTTTCAAACCAGGGTTCTCTAAAGACACATTCCCTGAAATAGTTCTTCAAAGAACCTATAAAGGTGTCCCTAACAAAAGCATGGTTCTTCAGTAGGTGATGGTTCTTCGTAGAACCAGAATGCCTTTTAAAGAACCATTTAGGAACCATTATTTTTCTGTGTGTGGACTGAATATCAGAAGTGGACATCGTCATCGCCAACATCACCCGTTAATTTGCGGACTGAACTTTTGAAGCCTTGAGTTCAGTTATTTCAACAACGCCATCTTGGAATACAGTCGTCGCCATGTTGTTGTTGTTGTTGTTGTTTTTTTAGCATGCTGTGAACAGATGTTACTATATTTGGAATGAGAGTGATAGAGACGCCGGATACGAAAGCACACCCGGCTTTATTGTCTATTTTACTCTGCAAGGGGTCATAATTTGTACTTAAAATGAACATCATGCTGACAGAGTTGAAACTATAGAGCGATTGAGACGTCTCATTAATGTTCACAATGTTTACGGAGGCAATAAAACCAAGTGGGAAGTCACAGACTACCAAACAATCTGACTTCTTTTAGCAACCGGAGGAGCCCGCCCCCCTGCTGGTCAGTATAAAGAATGCACGTTTTAAGACACTTCCACTTTGCGGCGGAGCGGCCCTGTTTGTGTTTGTGTTCATTCATGCGTCGACTGGTGTGTACACTAAAGTGTGTTTTCGGGGTATGTTGTGCAAGTGTGTGTAGTTATTCTACCTGACCTACAGTGAATTCCCACCGTGCATCAGTCTAATTATTGCTGGAGGACTTAAAGCCAACCCCCCACCGTGAGGCCTGCTTTGACCAGGTCCCCACACGGGATCAAAAGCGCTTTTTAGACTCAAAACGTGCCTTTGCTGAGTCATTGCGTCAGTGAAATTTAACGAGGTTAACCCTTTTCGTTAGATCTGTCCGTCTTAGTAACAGAAAGCAGAGGAATGAGTAAACCGCCGGTCGGCCCTGACCGGCTCTGTAGTTTAAATGAGGTAAATAATTAACAGCCCTGCAATAGGCTAACTGCCCATGCTAATGGGGTCTCTTCTCTTATCTCCTTCCTGCACCGATCCCTCACACCAGCACAGCTAATTCTCTTAGGGACGCCTTTTAAAAGCAGCCATCCACCCTAAAACATCTCGGCAACCATCCACCCTAAAACAGCTCGGCAGCAAGCACGTATATAGCCTCGGTAAAATATAGCCTCTCCACACGTTAGCTCGGCCGTGCCATTTGAGCGCAGAGATAAACGGAGCGCATCAAATATTCATATGGATACATGGCACGGATGTAGCGACGCCGGCCCTTTAAATAACACCCCTCTGAATGTTTTCTGGAGGCCGGGGGGCTCGTTTTAATTCAGAATGGAGACGGAGACAAGTTGACGTTCACACATGCTGATGGTCTCATGGCTCATTCGCACTTTAATTGAGTCATACACATCACCGTGGTGACCAAAGTACACACAGAAACATGAGGGTGCCATCTGGAACCGAAAATGGTTCTTCAAAGTGATGCAATAGACAAACCATTTTTGGTTCCACAAAGAACCTTTCAATCCAGGGTTCTTTAAAGAACCATTTCCTTAAAGAGTTCTTCAAAGAACCTATAAAGGTGTCTCAAAGCACCTTCAAAAATGGTTCTTTAAGGCACCATTTCTGGTTCCACAAAGAACCTTTCAAACCAGGGTTCTTTAAAGAACCATTTCCTTAAAGAGCTCTTTAAATAACCTATAAAGGTGTCTCAAAGAACCTTCTAAAATGGTTCTTTAAGGCACCATTTCTGGTTCCACAAAGAACCTTTCAAACCAGGGTTCTTTAAAGAACCATTTCCTGAAGGAGTTCTTCAAAGAGCCTATAAAGGTGTCTCAAACGAAAGAATGGTTCTTCAGTAAGGGATAGTTCTTGGTAGAACCACAAAGCCCTTTAAAGAACCATTTAAGAACCATTATGTTTCTGTGTGTAAGCCTCAGGGAAGCAGCCCGTGAGCGGGTGTCATATGTTACAGTGCAGTATGAGGATACACAGAACAGTGGAAGCCATTAAACATGAACTTTAGAGGAAAAGAATATAAACAAGAGATTCAATATGACGCCGACCTTCATGGCGAGCTCGTGGGACCCGTCGGTATCTGCTTCTCACTCGTTATTTAAAAAAGCATTGATAAAAGAAGACGTGATTTTACTTTACCCTTGTCAAACGCACACGTAGACCGTGTTTACACCTGACCCCCCCCCCCCCTATGTGTCCAACACGCTGCACACCATCAGCTCACATCCTTTCATCTAAAGCAGCAGACAGAAACGATGGTTCCAATGCGGCCTCGAGGCGGTGAAGCTTCCCCACCGGCCGATCACGTGGACCGTCTCCTTGTCAGGAGGGATCAGGTCCCGCCTCAGCCCCCGATGACCTCCAGACTCTCACCCGGCCCTCGTCCTTTCGTTGTGTTTGCAGGTGAGGTGTTGTCTGTCCGGCTCGCTTGTTCTCATGTCAAAAAATATTCTAAATGCAATCTCAAAATAGTGTAAAACGAGTAACATTTTGTAGGCACACAGAACAATTAATTAGGGTGTCATCTGGAACCGAAGAGGGCTCTTCAGAGAACCTATAAAGGTGTCTCAAAGAACCTTAAAAAATGGTTCTTTAAGGCACCATTTCTGGTTCCTCAAAGAACCTTTCAAACCAGGGTTCACCATTTCTTTAAAGAGGTCTCCAAAGAACCTATAAATGTGTTTCAAAGAACCTTCAAAAAATGGTTCTTTAAGGCGCCATTTCTGGTTCCTCAAAGAACCTTTCAAACCAGGGTTCTTTAAGGAACCATTTCCTTAAATACTTCTTCAAATAACCCATAATGGTGCCTCAAACGAAAGAAAGGTTCTCACCACACAGTCAGAGTATTAAGGTGACCCTCTCAATCCTGGTGGAGGGATTCTCATGATCATGTGATCACATGACCACATGATCACATGACCACATGCCCACACGACCACATGACCACACGATCACATGATCACATGACCACATGACACTGAGACCTGGAGGATGACTTCAAATCGTACATACTCTCTCACAAAATAGTCGTAAACAAAGAAATCAACAATAACTGAATATAACTAGATATATAATATGTACAGACAGCAGTAGGTTTGAATTTCTCTGTGTAATAAGGATTGAATTAATATTGCACATATTTGTAGTTTTGGGGTTATTTTTTGGTACAGTTAGCGTCTCTGTTGTTGAAATAACAACCGGCAGCGTTATGTGAAGTCTGGCAACCACAGACTGCTGAAAATGTCTGTGTTTAAATATGTCTGTGTGTGTGTGTGTGTGTGTGTGTGTGTGTGTGTGTGTGTGTGTGTGTGTGTGTGTGTGTGTGTGTGTGTGTGTGTGTGTGTGTGTGTGTGTGTGTGTGTGTGTGTGTGAAAACCTAAAAATATGTTATAATTGTTGCAGCTCTTAAACAGCTTGGAGTCATATGCAGAGTGTTTTATAACTGCGGGAGGGACAAAGAAACATTAGAAACACGCTAAATAAAAGTATTTTTAATATGCAGAATCTAATTATAGCTCATGACTCGTGGCCAACACTTTCTGCCACAATTATATAAATATTTTTTTTCTAATTAAAAAATTCTAGATGGCAATTAATCTATTTTGTCATTATACTGTAGGGGCTACTCTCCTGCATACTTATTTAAATGCCTGCTGTGTTATAACACTGGCAGCTTCAGATTATGCAAAGTCTTGCAATACACACTTATGTGTCCTGCAGTGTGTGTGTGTGTGTGTGTGTGTGTGTGTGTGTGTGTGTGTGTGTGTGTGTGCGTTTGTGTGTGTCTCTGTGTGTGTGTGCGTGTGTGTGTGTGCATGTGTGTGTGAGTGGACTAACTGTTACTGGCAAAGCTCACAGTTCTCAAACAACATCAAATCCAACAGCTTGAAGCCTTGCAAAAAAAAAAAAATTAACTAAATATGCACGCACAAGAATATTGTATAAACTACAATAAACTCACAATGTTCAATTTCAGGATGTGTACCTTATTCTTGTCCAAGCAGTAACGCACACACACGCTCATGTTAAACATTAACATTTGCTTCTTTGTCTTTTCTAATTCAAGTTCAGAGTTGCGTTTTTAATATCACATTATAATAAGACATTATAATGTTTTATTTAATAACGATTCAGTTCGATCCTATTTGGCGAAACATCATCGTTTAGACATGCCATGCTTTTCATAGTTGTACAGTGTTCCTCATTTATCAATAAAATACTGTGTATGATTTGAATACGTCATGATTTACAATATCTATCAAATATTTTTGGCACACCAGATACCTCAAAACCTATTTAAATGTATAGCGGCGGGTTTTTTTCTTCACGTTTGAAATTCACGTGTATTATTGAAGCGATACATTATCACTCGGACACACACACACACACACATAATATCTCTTCTTGGAAGGTAAACATTGCAGCTCCAGGCCACGCACAGCGGAGACCGACCCTGACCGATGATGTCGTCGGCCATCACTCACGACAAAACGAATGCGTGCTGCATTTTGTCATTGTTTTTTTACGGCTCTGTTTTGTCGTCGCTGTAAAGGAAGACGCACACCGAGAGACGAGGGAAACGCCGGGACTCAATTCAATTCAGTTTATTTTATACAGCCCAATATCACAAACTACGAATGTGCCTCAGTGGGTTTTTACAATCTGGACACGTACGACATCCCTGACCTTTGACCTTTAACATCGGATCAGGAAAAACTCCCAAAAAATACAAGAAAACCTTTCAGGGGGAAAAAGGGGAGGAACCCTTCAGGAGAGCAACAGAGGAGGATCCCTCTCCAGGATGGACAGAAGCTCTCACTGCCTGCTTATTCTCCCACGATTTATTTTTAGCTTCCTTAAGACTTTAACAAATTGGGTGAAATTTGGGTGGAATTTCCACAGGTGCAGGTGAATGTTGGCTAAAAGTAAAAAGGTCAAACTTTCTAGAACACTTTCTGACCTTTGAGCTGTTGACTGCACCAAGAAATCATCCATGAGGAAACTATTGAGAATTATTTATGTGGCACCAGGTCGAGATCCTCATGTGACGAATGAACCTTACACACAGAAAAATGATGGTTCTTAAATGGTTCTTGAAAAGGCTTTGTGGTTCTACGAAGAACCATCACCTACTGAAGAACCACTCTTTCGTTTGAGGCACCTTTATAGGTTCTTTGAAGAACTATTTAAGGAAATGGTTCTTTAAAGAACCCTGGTTTGAAGGTTCTTTGAGAGACCTTTATAGGTTCTTTGAAGAACTATTTAAGGAAATGGTTCTTTAAAGAACCCTGGTTTGAAAGATTCTTTGTGGAACCAGAAATGGTGCCTTAAAGAACCATTTTTTGAAGGTTCTTTGAGACCTTTATAGGTTCTTAGAAGAACAATTTAAGGTAATGGTTCTTTAAAGAACCTTCACCTACTGAAGAACCACTCTTTCGTTTGAGGCACCTTTATAGGTTCTTTGAAGAACTATTTAAGGAAATGGTTCTTTAAAGAACCCTGGTCTGAAAGGTTCTTTGTGGAACCAGAAATGGTACCTTAAAGAACCATTTTTTGAAGGTTCTTTGAGACACCTTTATAGGTTATTTGAAGAACTCTATAAGGAAATGGTTCTTTAAAGAACCATCACCTACTGAAGAATCACTCTTTCGTTTGAGTCACCTTTAGAGGTTCTTTGAAGAACTGTTTAAGGAAATGGTTCTTTAAAGAACCCTGGTTCGAAAGGTTCTTTGTGGAAACAAAAATGGTTCTTCTACGGCATCACTCTGAAGAACCATTTTCGGTTCCAGATGGCTCCTTAATTGTTCTGTGTGTAGGGAACCATGAAGAGTGCCGGTGATGATAAAGAGAGCGACATTTCAGAAGCACATGGAAGACGCTCAGCTGATTCACCAGCTTCCTCACACATCCCCTACTTTATTATTTATTTCTCTTCCTCTTCCGTTATAAAAAAGAACACTGAATGGAGTAGAAACTCCCGGGGCCACGTTGTTTCTGTTTGCTTCTAACTGGATCCAGAAAAGCCAAATTCCCTCCAAAGACATTTTATTTATCCCCCAAAAACGATTTATATTGTTATCAGCAATTATGCAAATCCCCTAAGCCCTTCCCAACATGTGGTCCCAGTTTAAAAAAAACAATTCCCAGCATTTAGTTTGAGTTTATATAAGATTTATGTACACGCTATCTTGTGGGTTTTCCCTCTTTTCAACTCAAAAGGAAACATTACAGTCACACAGAGAGGCCCCCGAGGGCCGATGAAGATGGCTCTGCTTTGTGTGAGCAATGCTCGGCGGTCCAGAGAAGGAGTGCGCTGAGCTCAGGATGTTTATCTTTCAACCCTCTTCACTCCATGATTACGGTCCCAGAGGAGTTTCCCTTTTTCTTTTGGTTTGCAATCATAACATTTTGGTTATGATATATATATATATATACATTTATGTATATATATTTATTTTTACAAGTTAGAATATATGTATATATATGTATATATATATACGTATATATATACGTATATATATAAATATAATGTTGTATATATATATATATATATATTCTGACCAGTATATATATATATATACTCGACTATCATCATCGAAATTCAAATATCTTTTAATGACGTAATAATATATATAAACATATATATATGTAAATATATGTACATATATATATACTGGTTAGACTATATGTATATATAAATATATATATTATATATAAAAGACTATTAGCATCAAAATTCAAATATCCTCTCATGACATAATAATAATATATATCGATACATATATATAATATATATATATGTAAATACATATATATATATGTAAATATAAATATGTATATATATACATACATATAGCTCAGTATATATCTGTCAAAATCTTTCCACATGTAGTACATGAAGACCAACCGAATAGATTTAAGGTCTTCAGCATCAACACACACTCTGACCCCACAATGCATCACGCCGCCTCCTCCCATTTTCTCTTATGTAAGAAGCAGAGATTCCTGGGAATTGTTCAGACAAGGTTGCGACCCCATGTAGCTTCCTGTCACACTCAACACATTACCTGAGAGAGCAGCTCTGTTTTCCAACTCTGTAGGAAACCCACGGAGAACATAAACCCACTACCTTTACAATCTGGGCCTAATCCAGCAGCTGTGTCTGTGATGTCGGGATGTTTCCTGAACCACAGTACATTGATTTGATGACTATTATGTGTTGTCATGTGTTTACTAGATGTATGAATACGTTTCTTGGAAATAAGTCATAAGAGCGAGAAAAAATGACAAATTGATGGAAGAAATCTTAGTAGACTAAAACTAATGGTAGATGAGCTGACTCATCAACTTAGATGGGCAGCCTATGTATATATATATATATATATACATATGAATATATATATACATATACTGGTTAGAATATATATCAAATTAATATATATATATATATATATACACAAAGATATATTATATATATATATATATATATATATATATATATACTGGTTATAATATATATATACTGCTTAGAATATATATATATATATATATATATAAATATAAAAATGTATATATATATTCTAGCCAGTATACAGGACTGTCTCCGAAAATTAGAATATTGTGATAAAGTTCTTTATTTTCTGTAATGCAATTAAAAAAACAAAAATGTCATGCATTCTGGATTCATTACAAATCAACTGAAATATTGCAAGCCTTTTATTCTTTTAATATTGCTGATTATGGCTTACAGCTTAAGAAAACTCTAAAATCCTATCTCATAAAATTTTAATATTTCCTCAGACCAAGTAAAAAAAAGATTTATAACAGCTGAGTGTTTGTCTAAGGCTCAGGAAACCCTTGCAGGTGTTTGAGTTAATTAGACAATTCAAGTGATTTGTTTAATACCCTACTAGTATACTTTTCATGAGGAAATATTCTAATATTTAGAGATAGGATATTTGAGTTTTCTTAAGCTGTAAGCCATAATCAGCAATAAATCAGAATAAAAGGCTTGCAATATTTCAGTTGATTTGTAATGAATCCAGAATGCATGACATTTTTGTTTTTTTAATTGCATTACAGAAAATAAAGAACTTCATCACAATATTCTAATTTTCTGAGACAGTCCTGTATATACACATAGATATATTATATATATATAATATATATATACTGCTGAGAATATATATATATATAAATGTATATATATATATTCTAGCCAGTATATATACACATAGATATATAATATATATATACACTGGTTAGAATATACAAATCTAAAAATGTATATATATATATATATATATATATATAGGGTGAGACACATTGGCCGTGTGTGCTCTGGTCATTGTTCAGGCTTCAGTGGTTTCAGGGTGGATTCATGCTCTGGGATAAAACACAAGAAAAAGACATAAATACAACACAGACAGAATAACAGGCACATAAACACGACGTCTCTGCTCCCTCGGCGCTCCCTAGCTGAACTTCCTCTTATGGTGATTATTAGTGACATTAGATCCCAGACTGTAGTCTCTCGCCCCCACAGGTCAGCAGAGGGCAGCCCTATAGGACGAGAGGCCGTCTGTGGGAAAAGATTCATACACTTAATGATACAACTCTCTCTCTCATCATTTCAGTCATTCCTAAAGCAAGTGTATGTGTGTGTGTGAGAGAGAGAGAGAGAGAGAGAGAGAGAGAGAGAGAGAGAGAGAGAGAGAAAGAGAGAGTACCTGTGCTAACACAACATTCAGAATGTGTTTTCTCACATTCAACATGCAACTCTCTCTCTCTCTCTCATAATTTAAGTCATTTAAAGCAAGTGGATGTGTGTGTGTGTGTGAGAGAGAGAGTGAGAGAGAGAGTGTGTGTGTGTGTGCGTGTGTGTGTGTGAGAGAGAGAGAGAGAGAGCGAGAGAGGAGGATCCCTCTCCAGGATGGACAGAATATATGTCATGTGACCAGAATGAAATGCTGGAGTTCCTCTCCCGCCATCACGCCCGCCTGGAAAAAACGCTTCCTCGAAAAAAAGAAAATCAATAAAAGCTGATCACAGTTCAGAACACATTTGATGTTTCATTTCTCCTGCCTCCTGTCTCCTGCCTCCTGTCTCCTGCCTCCTGCCTCCTGCCTCCTGCCTCCTGTCTCTTTTGAAAACCCAAAATGTGTTAAACCATTCTTACATCCATTTTTACGTTGTTCCATAATTGGACTCCTACAAGATTTCCTTTCTCTCTTAGGCACACTTTCTCCTCACGTCTTTGATTTTCATGCACACACACACACACACACACACACACACACACACACACACACACACACACACACACACACACACACACACACACACACACACACACACACACACACACACACACACACACACACACACACACACATCACTCACCGAAGGTCCAGGTCATTCCCTCCCGAGCTGTGCAGTGAGGTGTGCTCTGCTGGCGTCTGTTTCTACGTATAAACAGTGTTTGCCCGGAGGTCTTATCAGCAGCCGGCCTTCCCCAGGATGTCTGCCCCCCCCCCTCAAAACACTCACACACGTTCTCAATGGAACATTCTCCGTTAATAGTTTGATTTACTGTTGTTTTCCATCTTAAAAACGATCTCAGCCGTGGATGTAGAGAGTCGTTGTTCATGCATCGTCAAGAGATACAGACAGAAATGAAAGGAGAGGCCAACGTTGAGAATCTTATTATGGTTCATTAACTTCAAACACTACTGTCTCCTGTCTCCTGCCTCCTGCCTCCTGCCTCCTGCCTCCTGTCTCCTGCCTCCTGTCTCCTGTCTCCTGCCTCCTGCCTCCTGCCTCCTGTCTCCTGTCTCCTGCCTCCTGCCTCCTGTCTCCTGTCTCCTGTCTCCTGCCTCCTGTCTCCTGTCTCCTGCCTCCTGTCTCCTGCCTCCTGTCTCCTGCCTCCTGCCTCCTGTCTCCTGTCTCCTGCCTCCTGTCTCCTGCCTCCTGTCTCCTGTCTCCTGCCTCCTGCCTCCTGCCTCCTGTCTCCTGCCTCCTGCTTCCTGTCTCATGTCTCCTGCCTCCTGTCTCATGTCTCCTGTCTCCTGCCTCCTGTCTCCTGCACCTTGTCTCCTTCCTCCTTCCTCATGTCTCCTGCCTCTTGCCTCCTCTCTCCTGTCTCCTGCCTCCTGTCTCCTGCACCCTGTCTCCTTCCTCCTTCCTCATGTCTCCTGCCTCTTGCCTCCTCTCTCCTCTCTCCTGTCTCCTGCCTCCGGTCTCCTGCACCCTGTCTCCTGCACCCTGTCTCCTTCCTCCTTCCTCATGTCTCCTGCCTCTTGCCTCCTCTCTCCTCTCTCCTGTCTCCTGCCTCTTGTTTCCTCTCTCCTCTCTCCTGTCTCCTGCCTCATGTCTCCTGCCTCTTGTCTCCTCTCTCCTGTCTCCTGCCTCATGTCTCCTGCCTCTTGCCTCCTACCTCCTGTCTGCTGTCCCCAGTCTCATGTCTCATGTATCCTGTCCCCTGTCTCCTGCCTCCTACCTCATGTCACCTGCCTCCTGCCTCATGTCTCCTGACTCCTGCCTCCTACCACCTGTCTCCTGTTTCCAGCCTCCTGTCTCCTTCATCCTTCCTCATGTCTCCTGTCCCCTGTCTCCTACCTCCTGCCTCCTGCCTCTTGTCTCCTGCATCTTGTCTCCTGCCTCCTACCTCATGCCTCCTGTCTCCTGCCTTCTGCCTTCTGCATCCTTTCTCCTGCATCCTTTCTCCTTTCTCCTGCCTCCTGCGTGTCTCTCGGCTACGTCTGAATCTGAGATGATGAGAAGTCTTTTGACAGGAAGTGACATCACAGAAGAAGCTCTTCAGGAGACTCGTACGGTGAGACTGAGGCTCGAGCGAAGGGTTAAGCGCCCTGAAACACGCCGCATGGACAGAATAACGAGAGCGTGCGTTCGCCGTCTTTTGCGAGAGCCATTTTTGTAAAGACGTGCAGATGAACTTTGGGGGGAGGGGGGGGGGAGGGGGGGGTCACTTTTAGACCGTGTCTTTGATCGTGTGAGAGCGAGGGACGATTGGAAACGCGAGTGGGCGGAGCAATTAGGAGCCTTTGATGGAAGATAATCAAGGTATAGGGATGAAGTGAATGGAGGTAAAGAGAGGGGGATGAAACCACAAATGAAATAAAAGAGGGACAGGAAACAGAAAGGACCGCCACACACAGGATGCATCGTTAGCTGGTTGTCTGCATGTTTAGCAACTTCTAGAGGATTTCAAGGAGGAGGAGGGGGAGGAGGAGGAGGAGGAGGAGGAGGAGAGCGCTACTTCACTGCACGTGTTTGTTGTTGTTTGTCTTTCTGATAACGTCCCTGCAATAATTTTAATCAACCACTTTTTGGGGGGAAGATCTTTATCTGTCTCTCTGTCTGTCTGTCTCTTTATCTGTCTGTCTCTCTCTGTCTGTCTGTCTCTTTATCTGTCTGTCTCTCTCTCTCTGTCTCTGTCTGTCTGTCTCTCTCTCTCTCTCTCTCTGTCTGTCTGTCTCTTTATCTGTCTGTCTCTGTCTGTCTGTCTCTCTCTCTCTCTCTCTGTCTGTCTGTCTCTTTATCTGTCTCTCTCTCTGTCTCTCTGTCTGTCTGTCTCTCTCTCTCTCTCTGTCTGTCTGTCTCTTTATCTCTCTCTCTCTCTGTCTCTCTGTCTGTCTCTCTGTCTCTCTCTCTGTCTGTCTGTCTCTTTATCTGTCTCTCTCTCTCTGTCTGGCTGTCTCTTTATCTGTCTGTCTCTCTCTCTCTGTCTGTCTGTCTCTCTCTCTCTCTGTCTGTCTGTCTCTTTATCTGTCTCTCTCTCTGTCTGTCTGTCTCTTTATCTCTCTCTCTCTCTGTCTCTCTGTCTGTCTGTCTCTTTATCTCTCTCTCTCTCTCTGTCTGTCTATCTGTCTGTCTGTCTGTCTCTCTGTCTCTGTCTGTCTGTCTCTCTCTCTCTCTGTCTGTCTCTTTATCTCTCTCTCTCTCTGCCTGTCTATCTGTCTGTCTGTCTGTCTGTCTCTCTCTCCGTCCGTCTGTCTGTCTGTCAGCTGCCAGACAATGAGAGGAACAAACTCTCATGCGCTCACAGATGTTGAGGATCTGGGACACGCTGAGGCAAACAATGGGGACGTCGTTTGAAGAAGGTAGAGACAATGTTAAAATAACCTCTGCATGTTTATGTGGAACAGCCCCAGCTCTGCAGCGTCTCCACGCCAAAACAAATACGCCACGGCAGAGACGAGGCTCTGAGACAATGGCTCCACATTCGAGTGGCCGACTTTTACCCAGCATGCTCTCTGTTTACATCCTGTTGGACGCTGACCACTGCAAGTGTGTCGCAGCCAGTGGAAATCTGTTGATAGGCCACCTCTTACTATATGATAGGAGATATGATAAAATGACACAATTTTGTTTTCATTCTATACATATCTATCTATATATAAATATATATATATATGTAAAAAGATATATATATATATATATACATATAGATGTATATATACATCTATATATATATATATATTTATGGATGATTAATGCAGCATATATATATACATAAATATATATGTATATATAAATAAATATACATATATACATATATACATAAATATATATGTATACATGTATACATTTTTAATGCAGCATATATATACATACATATATGTATATATGTATATATATATAAATATACATATATACATAAATATATATGTATACATGTATACATTTTTAATGCAGCATATATATACATACATATATATGTATATATATATTTATACATGTTTAATACAGCTCTATCTGTCTATAACACATGTTTAATGCAGCTCTATGTGTCTATAACACATGTTTAATGCAGCTCTATGTCTATAACACATGTTTAATGCAGCTCTATGTCTATAACACATGTTTAATGTAGCTCTATATGTCTATAACACATGTTTAATGCAGCTCTATATGTCTATAACACATGTTTAATGCAGCTCTATATGTCTATAACACATGATTAATGCAGCTCTATGTCTATAACACATGTTTAATGCAGCTCTATGTGTCTATAATTCAATTCAATTCAGTTTATTTGTATAGCCCAATTTCACAAATTACAAATTTGTCTCGGAGTGCTTTACAATCTGTACACATAGACATCCCTGCCCCAAAACCTCGCATGTAACACATGTTTAATGCAGCTCTATATGTGCATAACTTCTCAAGCTGATGAACCGTTAGCCGTGGACTCTCGTGTGGGCGGCAGCTCAGGCAGCGCTGAGAAAACAATGTTATTTATGGATTTTGGCGTCGCATCCGTCCTGACTTTCAGGCCCCAATTTATTTTCCCGCGGCTGCTTTCATTTCCACAATCTGTTTAAAAAATATATTTTCTTTGTAAGCAGCACCAATTTAACGGTGGCTTGATTTACTGCAAGATATATTGTGTACGTCCACAGAGAGATATTAGAGACCTCTATTAGAAATAACACGTAATTTAACACGCACAGACACGCTGACTCTGTTATTATTATACGAGTAAAAAAGCGCGAGTCGTACTCTACCCCTCTTCTCACTCTCTCCTTCCTAATGAAACTCAGTACCGCGACATCAAAGTATAATTTTGGGGGTTTTATCTGCTTTGCCGCGAGCGAAAATTGAAAACAATCTGAAAATAAAACGTCTCAGTCTGCGTCACAGAGCGTGAAATATGATAATGTGTAAAAAGAAGAAGAAGAAGAAGAAAAAGAAGAAGAAGGAAGAAGGGAAAGAACAAAAAGATCAAGAAGTAGGAAGAAGAAGAAGGAAGAAGAAGGAGGCAGAAGAAGAAGAATAAGAAGGAGGCAGAAGAAAAAGGCAAAGAAGAGAAAGATCAAGAAGAAGAAGGAAGAAGAAGATGGAAGAAGAAGGAGAAGAAGAAGGGAAAGAAGAAAAAGAAGGTTATCAAGAAGGTAAAGATTGATAGAGTGTGTGTGTGTGTGTGTGTGTGTGTGTGTGTGTGTGTGTGAGTGTGTGTGAGTTATTCCTTTTTCTTCCACTCCACCTGGTCGTCTCTCTTTCTCTTTTCGTGTCACGCTCTTTATTTGAATCAATCCGTTTCTTCTCATGTTCATTAACGGAACTTAAAACAGGGTCAAATCTGGATATTCTGCCTCCTCGATTCACGGCATTAAATCATTTGAATACTGATTTGTTTTTTATATTTCTAATCCGGGCTCGATGATATACCCATCAACCCCCCTCTGAGCTCTGGATCCCTGACCTACATGCAATCAGGTTTTAATATTTCACTCCTTCACTTCACTGCTTCATACGGCCTGCAATATATCAGAGTTTGCCTCTCTGAATTATATTTACTACAGAGCATAATAAAGTGTTTTCGTGGGGGGCACCTGTGGTCAGCAGGTCGTCTTTCAATCAGGAGGTTGGAGGTTCAATCCCCGCCCTTGTCGATGTGTCCTTGAGCAAGGCAGTTAACCCTGAATTGTTCCCTGTGTCTACGGTGTATGAATGTAACATGTAAAATGTCTTCGAGTTCCTTCAAAAGTGCTGTATCATTTTATTATATTTTTTTTAAAGAATTTATAATTTTGTTAATAATTTTGAATTCTATTACGAATTTATTATTTTTTCATGATCTATTCTTTTTTAAATAATTTATTATTTTATTACTATTTTTTAAATAATATTTTATTTTTTTAATTATTTTTTATTTGTTTCCTATTTTTTTATTTTTTTATTATTTTAATTATTTTGTATTTGTTTTATTTATATGTTGTCTGGAACTGAACCTTTAAGGCCTTCTTCACCCTTTAAAAAAAAAAATCCAGCAGTTGAGTTTCATCATGACTAATTTAATTTGATAAAAAGTCCATAAATTCACAAAATGTTTTGAAGTAATTGAAATACTTAAGTGTCACAATTATTATTATGTTTAACTGAAGGTCCATATTTGGGTACAGGTGTGACATTTAAGGCATCTTCCTCTTCCCAGTCTCAAGCACACACACACACACACACACACACACCTGTGTAGATCTGCAGGTCCTTCATCAGTGACACAGGTGTGCTTGTGGTTCAGACTAAATCTGCACGAGTGAATAAATAGAAACAGGAGCAGGAGCAAAAATACCTGAAATAAATAAATAAAATAAAAGCCCCATTCTGAAACCCAGACATGGGAAACAGAAGCGGCCTGCGAGCTCCGTTTCACTCGGGCTGATACGATTGTCTCCTCCCTCGTCTGAGCGTCTCTCCCTCTGCGCCTCTTTTCCTCCGTCTCATCTTTTTATTTTCATCTTCCTCACCTCCACTTCCTGTCCCGATAAAGCTCCCCGCATGCAGGTGCGGTGTCTCTCTCTCTCTCTTTCCTGTACATCGACAGCCTGTCACTTTAAACAGCTCGCAGCACTCAACTCATCGCCTAATTATGTGGTTTTTATGTGTTTATAATGTTGTTATTATGTGGTTATTATACAGTTACAATGTGGTTATAATGTGGTTATAAAATGGTTATAATGTGATTATTATACAGTTATAATGTGGTTATAATATGGTTATAATGTGGTTGTGATTTGGTTTTAATGTGGTTATGTGGTTATTATGTGATTATTATACGGTTATAATGTGGTTATCATGTGGTTATTATGTGGTTATAATGTGGTTATTATGTGACTCATATAGTCACATACTCACACTGCATTACCAAGAACATGGTGCAGTTACTGTTTACCGCTGAGAGGCCCAATGTATTTATTTTTTATTTGGCTTCGCTTCAAAGTCAATTTATCTCAGATTTTTGGATTTATTCATTTCTATTGAAATTAGCCATCAATTAAACATTTACAGATGCCTTCCAGACAATTGACATTGCACGTGCAGATATTTACATGATGCTCATTTTATTTTAGTTTTACATATTTAACGCAAGAAGTGTAAAAAACACATAAGATAAACAACAAAAAAGAGACAGAATAAAACAAAAAAATAATTAGAACTAGGGAGAGATCTATTCTCTATTGTACATGCATTAATTTATGAAAATAAAAAGCAGGTCTATGAAGTGTGATAAGTGCTTTTTTTAACATCAGTGAACCAGGTTGCCGTTAGAAGTTCAATCCAACTTAATTTAATGAAGATTTGGAAAAAGTTTTAAAATGTCTTCTTATATTTTTATTAACATGGAGACTAAACAAGTGGAACGCAGCTCATAACAGGTTTCACAAAAAGCATTAGGGTTTGATTTCTCTTTTATTATTAGAATTTCTTAGTGCACTTATCTCATCTAGAGTCTAATTTAAGGTTCCTTAGAGGTCAGACGGTTCCATAAAGATCCAGCCGTGATCCCCGAGCAGATCGAGTGTATCCTCCGCGTTAATGGAGAGAGAGGCGGATCCGAGTATTTCATTCCAAGGGCGGCTTTTTATTCGGCTGTAAACCCGAAAAGAGAGAAAGACACTGGAGATAGCCGGCCTGAGAGAGAAAGGAGGGAGTATTCCCAGAGCAGGGGAGGGATATCAGATGAAATCCGTCTCTCCCACTCGTCTCCTCGCCGCCTCGAAGACGGAGGGAAAGAAAAACATTCCCAAGGTCACTTTCGTTGTTCTCACTTTCTGTTTCACACACACACACACACACACACACACACACACACACACACACACACACACACACACACACACACACACACACACACACACACACACACACACACGGACACATGGATGTATGTTCTCAGAGGAAAGATGATATTAATAATTGACTGCTGATGGGAGTCAGCTGCTTGATTAGAGACTGCAGTGGTCATGTGACTCGTCTCACCCACAACTTACACAAGCATGCTGGGCAACGTCGTTCTAATCAATATATCACTATGAATCAGGAGTAGCTTTAAATACACACAGAACAATAATGGTTCTAAAAGGGTTCTTTAAAAGGTTCTTTGTGGAACCAGAAACAGTGCCTTAAAGAGACATTTTTGAAAGTTCTTTGAGACACCTTTAGAGGTTCTTTGAAGAACTCTTTAAGGAAATGGTTCTTCAAAGAACCCTGGTTTGAAAGGTTCTTTGTGGAACCAGAAATGGTTCCTTAAAGAACCATTTTTTAAGGTTCTTTGAGACACCTTTATAGGTTATTTCAAGAACTCTTTAAGGAAATGGTTCTTTAAAGAACCCTGGTTTGAAAGGTTCTTTGTAGAACCAGAAATGGTTCCTTAAAGAACCATTTTTTAAGGTTATTTGAGACACCTTTATAGGTTATTTAAAGAACTCTTTAAGGAAATGGTTCTTTAAAGAACCATTTCCTTAAAGAGGACACCGGGTCAGCGACACACAATACACCACCAGAACATCCAACTGGGGGAGAGAACCGCGATTTGGCTGGTTCAGATGCTTATTACAGTTTTTCTCGATTGATTACACACAAAAACTGGAACTTATAACACAATGACCACAACCTGTAACTCATGTGCCAACTCCCTAAACCAATTCTGCTAAACTATAAGCACAAGTATCTGCTTTAAACACAGATTTCAATTGTTAGCCACACTTTCTTCAAAACACTAAACACCATCCTCTCTACTTTGCACACTTCATCAATGCCAAAACCTCCTTGTGTCCAGACAGAACACACTGCTGTTCAATTGGCAAAACTTCCATTTCCACGGCTGTTGTGCAATTTGGAATCAAGGCTTTAGCAATATAAGGGCCACAGGTGACCTCCTGATTTGAAGAAGAATGGATGAAAACATGGAAGGTAGAGGAGACTAGAGAGGCAGAGGAGTAAGGGTAAGAGGACGAGGATGAGGACGAGGAAGAGGAGGAAGAGGTGGAAGAGGAGGAGGATGTTGATGAGGTCCTGTGGCCAGACAGGAACCGACGACAGGACGAAGACACATTTTTTTCGTCCTTTTTTATTTACACTTTTCTTTCTTTTTTTGTTGACTGTTGTGGTCTATTTTCTATTGTTTATTCTGTGAAACAATTATAAAAAAGAAAGAAACATTTTTGTTGTATATTTGTGTGTTGTTTTATATTTTGAGTTAAAACACTATACATTTACAATATTTTACAACAGGAGAAAGCGTACAGTACCACTGGACATGAAAAGGCATAATGCTCCTGATGAGGCCTTCATACTGGTGCTTTCCCATTTCATCGTCGTGTTTTCCATTGAGCACATCAGTGTTCAATCGATGCTTAGAATGTCTACTTATATGATGGGCTGTGTTTGTCATTTGAAAACAAAATACCCTTTTGAGGTGACATAACACTGTTTTGAAAGCAAAGTTGCATTTTGCAGGCGATATAAAGGGTTTTGCATTTTGTGTGAGTGGTTTTGGGATTTGTGTTTAGAGTTTTGAGAAAACGAGGCATGCTTTCAAAAAATGTGTTTAAGCAATCGAGAAAAACTGTAAAGAAAAAACGGAGATGAAAGAAGAAGAATATTGGATGTGAAAAGTAAGATTTTTATAATTTGATCTCGCAACGAAGTAAATACAGGGCGAATAAAAACGTGTGTGTAAATACTCGAAGTAAGTGTGTACGTGCGTGTGTGTCTGTGTGTGTGTTTGTGGTCATGTATGTATGTGTGTGTGTTTGTGTACATGTGTGTGAGAGTGTGTGTGTGTGAGTATGTGTGTGTGTTTGTGTATGTGAGTGTGTGTGTGTGTGAGAGAGAGTTTGTGTGTGTTTGTGTGTGTGTGTGAGAGTGTGTGTGTGTTTGTGTATGTGAGAGTGTGAGAGAGTTTGTGTGTGTGTATGTAAGAGTTTGAGAGAGTATGTGTGTGTATGTGTGTGTGTGCGTACTTGAGTGTGTGTGTGCATCTGTATGTCTCTCTCTTTGTGTCTGTGTGTGTGTGAGAGTGTGTGTGTGTGTGTGTGTTTGTGTGAGAGAGTATGTGTGTGTGTGAGAGTATGTGTGTGTGTATGTGAGTGTGTGTGTGTTTGTGTATGTGAGTGTGTGTGTGTGAGAGAGAGTTTGTGTGTGTGTGTTTGTATGTGTGTGTGTGTGTGTTTGTGTATGTGAGAGTGTGAGAGAGTTTGTGTGTGTATGTGTGTGTGTGCGTCTGTATGTCTCTCTCTTTGTGTCTGTGTGTGTGTGAGTGTTTGTGTGAGAGAGTACGTGTGTGTGTACGTGCGTGCGTCTGTGTGTGTGCATGTGTGTGTTTTCTCTCTCTCTCTTAAGGTCATGATCTTACGGTACAGGAAAGAGAAACCACAAATGGGGAAACTGGCGGAGCAAAGCATTCTGGGAGCTGGTGACCTCACAGTGGGATTCCCCCTGACCTTCCGAGGGCCAAACCTATATCTCTCTCCTCGGGAGATGAAGTAACGCCGTGTTTTACTTCAGCTCTTGAGCTGAGTGCACACTCTTTCCTCTAACCTTCTACCTGCTGCGATACTCTCTCTCACCACTATCACCTCATCACCATGGCAACTGCATGCCGTCCCACTCTCGTTTTCCTCTAGCGACGGACAACTGACCTGGGAAACTCACATATAGGCTGATCCAGAGTTGGAAAAACCACTTACAGCTTAAAGAGAAGCAGGCTTCCCAGCCTACGTTCTCTCTGGACCTCCACACCTCTCGATATAAAAGAGAATAAGTGAGGGGGACACGAAAGTCAGCGGGCTACTATTATAATTACCCGACGGTTTTAAACGGTCTATAATAATTAAACCTTCTCGGAAATCCTATTTGCTTTTCGGGGTTCGAGTGTTTGACGAGACGATCGTGGCCTCTCGTCTGCACGTTGAGTTCCGAGCGGAGATTATCGGATTTACCAAGTCTGGCTCTGACTTCTTAACGCTTCAGATATCGTCTCTCATTCGTTTAATCGGAACGCGGAAAAGAAATATGAAGAAACAAATGGAGGCGTTACAACAGTTCACCTATCCTCCCACAGCATCCCTCTACAACACAGGTGTCAAACACAAGGCCCGCGGGCCAGATCCGGGCCCGCCTGACGGCTCGAAAGACACGTGATCACCTTTTCTTAACCCTTGTGTTGCCTTAGGGTCATTTTGACCCGAATCAATATTACACCCTCCCCCCGCCTTTGGGTCATTTTGACCCGATTCAATGTTTCACCCTCCTGTTACCTTTATATTTACTAACATATTTTACCCTTTGGGTTCAATTTGACGCCAGCAATTAAAACCTCCAGAAAATTATTAGAATTAATATTGTTTTCCAAGTTTAAGTGTGAGGCACTTTATGTTTGTTTGTTGACTACCGAAAGAACACCGACATTAAACATTGAATGGGGTCAAATTAATCCTAAAGCGGGGGGAGGGTGTAATATTGATTCGGGTCAAAATGACCCTAAGGCAACACAAGGGTTAAAGAGATTGAAGAAAAATTGACCATGCTTTTATTTTGAAGGTTTCAAATTAAATGGATTTATGTTGTAATATTAGAGACATTTTCTCATGTACAATACGTCTACACTCAAATAAACAATGATCAAATGCAAAGAGAGTTATTTAACAACACGTTCGAGGTGTTCATAAAGTGTTTCCGGCCCTTTAAGAGGGCGTGAGTTCGACACCCCTGCTCTACAACATCTGTGGATATGGTTAGCGAACACAGGTTTAAGAATAGTTAAACAAATCTGCCAACCAGGAAGTCACTTCCTCCAACCGCTGCCGGCTGTAAGAGCGATTATTGATATTTTCATCTCATCTCAAATAAATAAAATGAATTAGCATCTCCACAGCGAGGCGTTGTAATGTGATACACCCATCGGTCCATCTCGCCATCCAACCGTCTGTATTCCCCTCATGCTGTTTAAGGCCTCTTATCGCCAGTCTATCACATTATTTATATAATGTATACATCTGTATACAGTACACATTTGATAAGATCAATCAAAATGAAGTCAGCCGCGTCTAAATCCGTCAATCAGGATGCGATGGGTCAGCGTGCCGCCGTGTGTCGATTTGAAAACCACCTCGAGGGAAAGTGCCCTTTAAACCCAACCGTCACATTCAGGATGCCGATGCAGAGAGAGAACCATCCGCTAGGCAATGCTCTGCTCTGATCACACGCTCACTGGGAGTGATGTGAGGGGAGGCGGGGCTTAATCTGGTCGTCGCTCCATCGACAGCACCGAGTAACATTGTGGACCGCTAGTCAAGAGGTTGAGGACGCAGATGGCCGGAGGTACAGATGAACTCGATGTGTACGGCTCAAAGAGATTCAGGAAATGATTCAAACTTGAAAAGTAGGTACAAAATAATGCAAAATGCAATCTATGAATGACCATGTGTCTGAGACAGAATAGCCCAGGGTCGACCAATGGGCTTCCAGGACTTTAAAACACATTTTCATGACCAAACATTTTGTGAAATCTCGGTGTAGACATGATGGTGGATTATCACTGAGCTACTGTTGCTATGGCCACAAGTGGTGCCTTAAAGAACAATTTTTTAAAGGTGTTGGAGACACCTTTATAGGTTCTTTGAAGAACTCTCTTCAGGAAATGGTTCTTTAAAGAACCCGGGTAAGATTTTCACAATAAAAGCCATTATTATAATAAAAACAGATTATTTTAATTGTGGGGAAAAAAACATGTGGCACAGTGTGTCCAACTCAACATTTGCTTCCTGTTATTTTAATTAAGTGTCAACAGTGTAAGAATAAAACTGAAAATGCTATTACAAATACAATTGAATTTAAAAAAATGGTTTTACACGACTACTAATTTTTGCTCAAATCCCTTTTGTGCTTTGCCTTTAAATGATGATTCATGAATTTCTAGAAAAACATATTGTTTACTATTACTGATTCATTACATTTGTGATAAACATAATCAGACACAACCACGGAGACATTGACTGAGGGAGAGCGATGGTTCCACTATCCGAGATAAGGTCGATACGCCCGTAAACCTTCAGAATAAATCTCAGATGGTGGTAATCTCCCGTCCTCTGCCATCTCACCTCCTTCACTCGTGACCTTTTTTTTCAAGAGGCTACACAGTCAAAGAAAGACATAATAAGAAAAGGGGAAGAAGATGGAGATAGCACAGAGAGTGTGAACGTGACAGATGTGTGTGTGTGTGTGTGTGTGTGTGTGTTAAAGTGTGAGATGGAGATGGTGGGGATGTCACATAGGAAAGAGGCATGAATATCCACCCGGATTACACTTTAATCAACCCAAAGGACCAGTCCATGTCGGCCACTGGGATAATCCCATCAAAGGGGGAGGGGCTCTTTCTGCCGGTCAGTGAACTCCTCCCCCTCCACCACGGTGGTGAAACACACACTCCGATCCATCAACATGTCATTCAATTGTAAGATGCTGCAGAGAGGATATTTTCCTTATTTATGAGGCAGATGTATAGCGGTAATGTATTCTAATGTTAACGGTATGAAGCAGATGAGCGTTGTACTTTCACATTCCTGAAATTGGCAGTTTAGACTGAAGAAAAGTCGATCGGATGGTGATTGAATGGACGTCAATAATCAATTAATCATTTAAATCATTCCTAAAGCAAGTATGTGTGTGTGTGTGTGTGTGTGTGTGTGTGTGAGAGAGAGAGAGAGAGAGCGATGAAGAGAGTACATGTGCTAAGACAACATGCAGAATGTGTTTTCTCACATTCAACATACAACTTACACTCTCTCTATCTCTCTCTCTCTCGCACACACACACACTATCTCTCTCACTCTCTCTCTCTCACTCTCTCCATCACTCTCACACAGACCATTTCTCTCTTTCTATTTCTCTCTCTCTCTCCATTTCTCTTTTTTATAAAATCTGAAATGCACCGCAACTGTTTTGACTAACGCATGTAAATTACAACGTGTACACACACACACACACACACACACACACAGACCAGATGAATGGATGGGTAGAAAAGAGGAGGGGGAGAGAGAGAGAGAGGAAGAACGGTTTTGAAAGGGAAAGAGACGTCATGAGGGGCGGAGGAACGTAACGAGGAAGACGCACACAGATGACGAGCATCCAGGATAAAAATAACCTCAGAGATTTTATTTCTGCAGATCACTGTTCATCATGTGTGCGCGCGTGTGTGAGAGAGAGAGTGTGTGTGTGTGTCTGTGTGTGTGTGTTTGTGTATGTGAGTGTGTGTGTGTGAGAGTGTGTGCGTGCATACGTGCGTGTGTGTCTGTGTGTGTGTGAAAGTGTGTGTATGGGAGTTTGTGTGTCTGTCTGTGTGTGTGTGTGTGTGTGTTTGTGAGAGAGTGTGTGTGTGAGCATACGTGCGTGTGTGTGTGTGTGTGTGTGTGAGAGTGTTTGTGTGTGTGTATGGGATTATGTGTGTCTGTCTGTGTCTGTGTGTGTGTCTGTGTGTGAGAGTGTGTGCGTGTATGGGAGTACGTGTGTCTGTCTGTGTCTGTGTGTGTGTGAGAGTGTGTGTGTGTGTGTATGGGAGTATGTGTGTCTGTCTGTGTGTGTGTGTGTGTGTGTGAGAGACTACGTGTGTGTCTGTCTGTGTCCGTGTGTCTGTGTGTGTGTGTGTCTGTGTGTGTGTGTGTGTGTGTGTGTGTGTGAGGGGCCGAGCGAGGTCAGTGGGTCACCCGTGGTGTGTGTGTGTCTGTTGGCGTCCTGGGAGGAGGAGGCGTGGCCACACAGCAACAACAAAGTGAGATTAATTTGGGGCCTTATTTTTTAAAGTTGGTTGTAATATTCTGTCTTTAATATTTACCTCCAGATTATGAAACTGTTATTCTGTATTATCAGGCTGCTCTAATTAGTCTCTTGAGTCCCTCCAGGTGGCCTCCGTGCCTCATTGGTCCCGCCTCTTTCACGATACCTGCTGCCTAATGAGCCGGCCTCCTGCCTCCTGCCTCTTGTCTTTTGTCTCCTGTATCCTGCCTCTTGTCTCCTGCCTCTTGTCTCCTGCCTCCTGTCTCCTGCCTCCTGTCTCCTGCCTCCTGTCTCCAGCCTCCTGTCTCCTGACTCCTGCCTCTTACCTCTTGCCTCTTGCCTCCTGCCTCCTGTCTCCTGCCTCCTGTCTCCTGCCTCCTGCCTCCTGTCTCCTGCCTCTTGCCTCTTGCCTCCTGTCTCCTGCCTCTTACCTCTTGCCTCCCGTCTCCTGTCTCCTGCCTCTTACCTCCTGTCTCCTGCCTCCTGTCTCCTGCCTCTTACCTCCTGTCTCCTGCCTCCTGTCTCCTGCCTCTTACCTCTTGCCTCCCGTCTCCTGCCTCCTGTCTCCTGCCTCTTACCTCCTGTCTCCCGCCTCCTGCCTCTTACCTCCTGTCTCCTGCCTCCTATCTCCTGCCTCTTACCTCTTGCCTCCTGTCTCCCGTCTCCTGTCTCCTACCACCTGCCTTTTTTTCCCATGAAAGGTATTTTTTGTATTTATTGTTTCTTTGAAAGTTTTCTCCTGATCCGATGTGAGGTCAAAGGTCAGGGATGTCGTCTGTGTACAGATTGTAAAACCCCCTGAGGCACATTTGTAATTTGTGATATCCAAAAAAAAATACATTTCATTGAATTTTTTAGAGAATCCCTTCTCAACTTGTGAATGTGAAGCCACTCAAACCAAAGTCAACGCCGACCTCACGGTCATCACTACATTTATTACCGAAGTTCAGAGCCAACACGACAAGAAGTGTGTCGTCACTGCAGAGAGAGAGAAAATAAAAGCCTGAAACAAACCAAATCGTAAAGGTACAAATACAAAGTAATAACTTTTCCAATTGCATTAACTTGAAATTCCTGCAACGTGAATAAAAAAATAAGCTTTCGCTTCATCCATTATCTTTAAATACGGTATACATCTTACTTTGAATTCTGCCCTCGCTGTTCACATTGATTATATATTTATTGAGGGTTCTGCACTGACTGCTCTTTTCTATTATATGCAGACGTCTGCACCGTGAAGCATACGTCTGAAAGATTCACATCTCTCCATAAATAAATCACGGTGGCGGCTCAGACTCATTTGGGGGAAGGTGTAGTCTTTCTTTTGTCCGTTGTAAATATGCAGAGCAACAAACAATCTCAGAGCGATGAGGAATGTAAAGCGCTCCGAGGAGACGGCGTCGGCTCAGGCGAGAGTTTAATTAAGACGCTAATGTCGCCGAGGAAATATGAGAGCGAGAGTGAAAGAGTGAGTGTACTACAGGAAACCTCATTTGAGATATGCCAATTACACCGGAGGGGAAGTTTGTGCTCTCTCACTCGCTTCCTCCTCTTATCCTCCTTTTTCTTCTTCCCCCTTTCTATAGACGATTGTTCTCTCTCTCTCTCTCCCTCCTTCCCTCCTTTCCTCCATCTCTCTGAATCTGATTTTGTGGATGCAACAACAACAACAAAAAGAAAAGAGCCTCAGCGTGTTTCAGGGAACCGTCAACGGACTGATAGAAATGTCTGATTGGGTCGCGGACGAACAGAGAGAGAGAGAGAGAGAGAGAGAGAGAGAGAGAGGGGGGGGGGGGGACATGGCCTCTGGAATGCCCTGAAGATGTTCTCTCTCTCCATTCCTGTAACGCCTCTACCAGGCCTCCCTATAGCGCACACAGGAAAATGTAGGGTGCCATCTGGAACCGGAAATGGTTCTTCAGAGAGATGCCATCGAAGAACCATTTGTGGTTCCACAAAGAACCTTTCAAACCAGGGTTCTTTAAAGAACCATTTCCTTGAATAGTTCTTCAAAGAACCTATAAAGGTGTCTCAAACGAAAGAACGGTTCTTCAGTAGATGATGGTTCTTCGTAGAACCACAAACGCCTTTTAAAGAACCATTTAGGAACCTTTATTTGATGTGTGCGGACATGGCAGAGGTGAGCTGAGAGAAGCTCTCTTCATTCTTCCCTCCATCAGTCCCACTCAATCCTTTCTTCAACCTCTCTGCTCATCTATTGGGGCAGCATTCCTCCCTCCTTTCCTGCTCCCTTTCTTCATTTCTTCATCCTCCCTTTTCTTCATCCCCACCCCCCCCCCCTGTGCAGCCTCTTCCTCATGATGCCCGGTCCTCACAGGCTGTAAACACTCCACAGGATCCTATATCTGTCTTGCAATACGTTTTTTTTTGAGCATGCAAGATGAAAGGCATGCAGCACTGACTCAAAATTAAGGGTCTTTCTGTCATCTGATTGGCTGACATGGAAAGAGCTGTCTGTGGATTTCTAGTTGCCGGGGAGAACAGGGGAGGATAACGTGTCAGCAACTTCTGGAGCTCCAGGGGCGAGAAGAACTTACAAGAACATAGAAGTAGATATCAAGGCTCCTCAAGCACCATCAGGGTGCAGCAAGAAAGAAAAGAGTGTTGTAGATATGATGCCACTTTCCAATAATACTGAATTACTTTTTTTTTTTAAACCAAGGAAATGTTCAAAAAGTGTATATATATATATATATATATATATTTATATACACTTTTTGAACATTTCCTTGATTTAAAAAGAAAGTAATTCAGTGCCATGTATATTTATATATGACATATTATATTTATATATATATATATGTATAATGTTATATATATGTAATATATATGCCATATATACAATATATATATAACAATATATATATATATATTTGCTATATATACATATGCCATATATTATATATATATACATATTATTATATATATATGTATGGCATATATATGCCATCTATACAGTATATATATATATATATATATATGTATGTCTGCTGTGAGAAACTGACACACACACACACACACACACACACAAACTGAGGGCTCACATAACCTGGTATAGTTCACAAGCGAGTGTATGTGTGCAGTTTGCTTTCACCCAGACAGACACACACACACACACACACACAGCGGTATAGGCATTCATCTGTTGATCTACATTCCTGAGCTTCATGCCACCCATTAGTGCGAGCCATCTCGACGCAGTTAGTTCGAAAGATGGGAAGAACTTCAAACGAGCTTTGCACACGCAAACATTCTCTCTCTTTAT